>NC_084618.1:53109710-53214710 GCF_033978795.1 Nerophis ophidion
GGAGTGTCAATGAAATGTTGCTTTGAATGGCTGCATGGTAGATGTTCATGTATTGACACTCAAAGAATGTGCATATATGTCAAGCCAGCTGTCGCGTCCCGTCAAGGAAGCTTGATTTTCGCAGTGTTTCCGGGTTTGTTCATGTCCCTATTTAACAAAGGCCTTGTAAATGTTTGAACAGCTGCTCTTATTGTTGCCTGGCTTCCCACTGTCTTTTACCAGGAACTGTGCATATAGTACAGGCCACACTGCAGCTACTTGCAAGTGTTGCAGAAGAAGGCCTCTAAACAACACTATTCTTGCAAAAGTCCCTCTTTTGAGAGCACAAACCATCACAAGAAAATCATATTGGATGTCAACACTAATGCAATATGTCTAATTCTTCCCAGCAGTAGTCACATGCTGACACAACCACACACAGTTTATTAACTCATTTTAAGACATGTCTTTTTTATCATAGATATACATAAATGCAACCAATTGGGAGTATATTTAAATACTCATGCCAAATATGGGTATTATATTATGGATGGATGGATGGATGGATGGAGGGATATACCCATATTAGGTTAATTGACATAAAGTGATTGTAGCTGAGATAAGCGCTAGCGCCCCCCGCGACCCCGAAAGTGAATAAGCGGTAGGAAATGGATGGATGGATGGATGATTTATAATTCATTCTTCATTTGCCCGCCAGAGGTCATAATACTACCAACTTTTGTCTCTTGAAAATTCCATTGATCAAATGTTTACATTTTCAGGCAACCCACAATCCATTGCGTTGTATTGATAGCATGGATTTTTTTTTTTAAATCTTACAATTTCTACACAAATACTTCTACTCATTATTTCCCACGCTACAATGGGAGGAGGGAATATTTTACACGTCGGCGCTTTAACAAAGGAAGTAGTATTGCAGGAATTACGTAATCCCAATGATTCGTTCCGTTACCGCATCCTGTTGTTCCATTTGTTGGACGGGTTGTCGTATTACACAGTTAAAAAAATACATTTAAAACAGTATGGTAGGTTGAATTGATTTGAGTGTCTCCTTAATGAATACATTTTAGGTGACATACCTGTTTACTTACAAAAAATACAAGATAAAACAATGTTGTTAGAGTGAATGTGTGTATTGTGCACTTAAGATATACACAAAAATAAATTTGTCAAGGACAACACAAAACACAAACAACGCTGTTTTGTACACGCATGTCCCTAATTTGACTCGGAGCGATGCAATTGGCGATGGCGGATTTGTTTACCATATTTGGCAAGGGAGTAGAGCAGCAAACAAGATGATTGGTCGAGAGCGACCGTCATTCACAAAAAAACAGCCTTCTTAAAGCTCACAAACAAAGCGGGTGCTCATGGGATATGTAGTCCAAAATAACGCCCTGGCGTGAGAATTTTGATCCGGTGTGGGATTGTATGGCCTATTGTGGTACATGCTGAACAAAAAATAGTTTTTGGCTTACTTATTGTAAATTTTGTCGTTTGAATGAAAACTAAGACGGCTTTTAGACGGTTTAATTCCAAATGCCACAGTCTTAGCCTACAATTCCCTACTGGCGATGCTCCTCTTTGATTGGCTGCCGCCTTCTGTCAATCACAAGCGGGTCCTCCCTCCACCGCTCCTACAGTAAATATTTGTGTTTGCCCAGCCGGCTGTAATGGTGGACGAGTGAGGGGAAGGAAAAACGGAATCCAACTCGAGTGAGGAAATAGGAAAACGGTCGAAAGTCTGAGCCGCCGCGACTAGGACACAGGCTTCGTCGAAAATGGATGAACTTAAACATCAAGTCATGATTAATCAGTTCGTCCTGACGGCGGGTTGTGCGGCGGACCAAGCCAAGCAGCTCTTGCAGGCGGCACACTGGCAGTTCGAGGTAACAACGAGGGGGAGAAAATGCGGTCGTCAGCCATGCTGCTACTGTTGATGTTTGCCCGCTGTTCGCTAGTCTCAGCCTGCTGGCCCCGCTTTTTGAACACGAAACTTTACATCTATGATTGCATCCACCGCAGAACAATAATAATCCCACACATGCCAGCAGTGTAATTACGCAATGGCACACCTCATTTAAAACATGTTAGTAAAGCGCGTGTTTCGCCATCTTCCCGTCCTGTTGCGAACCGAGCCCAGCCCTCAAAATGTCTAATAACTTGTGTTTGATTCATTCCAGACTGCCCTCAGTGCCTTTTTCCAAGAAACAAATATCCCCTATGGCCATCATCATCAAATGGTGAGTTCTGGGAAAGCAACTCAACACTTTGTATTTTTTTTTACATGTGAAAAAAGGAGGTAATGCGTCTTTTGAGTATTAAGTTTCGTCATGTTTCAGAAAGGGCGAGCACAATCTTAGGCTTAGAGAGGTGGTGTGTTACTAACAATAACAAAGCACATGGCGGCCATGTTGTGAGCTGCCATGAATACTGTAAACACACACACAGGCAGTCAGCCACACTTGTCTCACTCACAAGGGCTAGTGTGTTCCGCAGCATCTGAGTACAACACGTTTCAAGGGCGAAAATGGAAAATATGAATGGTGTTTCCTGGAAAAGCAGAAGTGTTCTCTCGCAATAGTACTGCACTTGTATTTGCTACCCCCTCATATGACACATCAGCGACCTTCAGCGGTAGTAGACACATCATTGTGTGGTAAAGTGGAAGACATTAGACCTAACTTGGGCTGCACCATTCTGCAGAAAAAAAAATATCTCACAATTGTTTTCGCACAGTGGTTCTCAAACTTTTTCCACCAAGTACTGCCTCAGAAAACACTTAGCTCTCCAAATACCACCATAATGATAAATATTAAAGGCCTACTAAAATGAGATTTTCTTATTTAGACGGGGATAACAGGTCCATTCTATGTGTCATACTTGATCATCTCGCGATATTACCATATTTTTGCTGAAAGGATTTAGTAGAGAACATCCACGATAAAGTTCGCAACTTTTGCTTGCTAACAGAAAAACCCTGCCTCTACCGGAAGTCGCAGACGATGACGTCACATGTTGATGGCTTCTCACATCTTCACATTGCTTTTAATGGGAGCCTTCAACAAAAACACCTATACGGACCGAGGAAACGACAATTTCCCCATTAGTTTGAGCGAGGATGAAAGATTTGTGTTTGAGGATATTGATAGCGACGGACTAGAAAGAAAAAAAAAACGCGATTGCATTGGGACGGATTCAGATGTTTTTAGACACATTTACTAGGATAATTCTGGGAAATCCCTTATCTTTCTATCGTGTTGCTAGTGTTTTAGTGAGTTTAATCGTACAGGATAGTCGGAGGTATGTGTCCACGGGTGTGTTGACGCGCAGTGTCTCAGGGAAGTCGACGGCAGCTTTATGGGAGGCACAAGCTCAGCTGATCTCCGGTAAAAAGTGACTTTTTACCAAAATTTTCTCACCGAAACCTGCTGGTTGACATTCGGTTTTGATGCATGTTCGCTGTGATCCATAGTAAAGTTTCACCTCCGTGAATTATAAACAAGGAATCACCGTGTGTTTGTCTGGCTAAAGGTTAAAGCTTCCCAACTCCATCATTTTACTTTGACCTCTCCAATATTAATTGAACAAATTGCAAAGGATTCAGCAACACACTTCTCCAAAATACTGTGTAATTATGCGGTTAAAGCAGATGACTTTTAGCTGTGTGTGTGCGCAGCGCTCTTATTTCCTAACAGCCCGCGACGTCAAGCGTACACGTCATCATTACGCGACGTTTTCAAGAAAAAACTCAGAGTAAATTTAAAATTGCAATTTAGTAAACTAAAAAGGCCGTATTGGCATGTGTTGCAATGTTAATATTTCATCATTGATACATAAACTATCAAGACTGCGTGGTGGGTAGTAGTGGGTTTCAGTAGGCCTTTAAAATACAGTAGTGTAGTAGGCCTAAATAATCATTACAAACACAGCAACATCATTGTTTGGTAAAGTGGAAGACATTAGACCTATGTAAACTCGGGCTGCACTATTATGCAGAAAAAAAAAGTATCTCACAATTTTTTTTGCACAATGGTTCTCAAACTTTTTTCACCAAGTACCACCTTAGAAAACACTTAGCTCTGCAATTACCACCATAACGATCAACATTAAAATACAGTAGCGTAGAAGGCCTCAATAATAATTAAAAACAAAGCAGCATCATTGTGTGGTAAAGTGGAAGACATTAGACCTATATAACCTCGGGCTGGACCGTTCTGCAGAGAAAAAAAAAGTATCTCACATTTTTTTTGCACGGTGGTTTGCACAGTGGTTCTCAAACTTTCTTCACCAAGTACCACCTTAGAAAACATTTAGCTCACCAAATACCACCATAACGTTTAACATTAAAATATAGTAGCATAGTAGGCCTATATAATGATTAAAAACAAAGCAAGGGTTTTAATTTACAATCATATTTAATATTTTTGGCTAGTTGGCCATTTTACACGAAGTTTGAACAGCAACAGTGTTTGAATATGTAATTGATCCTTTGGTGTACCACTAGATAGATAAACGTACCACAGTTTGAGAATCACTGTTCTTGGACAATTTTTTTCACATACCATGGTTGTATTGTTTTGTTAGATTCCTCGTTGTTTTGTTCTGTTTTTAAGAAAAGTTCTGCCAATCTTCATGGGATGTCCTGGAAGGACAGTTAATGGGGTCCCTTTTTAGAAATTAAGAGAGACAAAGACTATGTTTACACTGCTGGCCAAAGTGGACCAAATCTCTTTTTATTATTTTTTTTTCAAAATTTGATTTTTTTCCAGCTTACTGTGGATTGCAAGTATAGTTGTGTTTTTATCACAGTATAAATGTGCAAAGGCCCCAATGTGGCCTCGGTGTCACTTGCATGCGCAATTAGATAAAGTGAAAACAAATTAAGTTGACTGGATTCCATAAAAGAACAACAAAAATGCTACTACTTCTTTTACTTTGCAAAATAGTAGCTGCCACACCTTAAAAATGATTTTATTTTATGTGAAAATAAATTAAAGAAATATAATGTATGAATGTATTTATATAGTGTAGTATGTTTTTAGAATGTTTTGGAGGGTTCTAATCTTTTTACGTCTGTTAAGTAGAGGAGACACGGACATCACCGTAGAAATATGTTAATTTTATTTTTAAACCCACTTACGCAGTGTACCTAACGTAAGCAAATACGCCACTGTGTACATGTCATTGCCAGTCTTTCTACAATTGTCGCTATTTCTTCGGAATCAAAGTGTGTGTGTATATATATATATATATATATATATATATATATATATATATATATATATATATATCATAGATCAGTGGTTCTTAACCAGGGTTTGATCGAACCCTAGGGGTTCGGTGAGTCGGGTTCAGCGGAGGTTAAAACACACCCGACTCATCGTGTAAATAAAAACTTCTCCCTATAGGCGTATTATGGATACGGCAACAGCAGAAATCACACTGATTTGCAGGTGTCATTTGTTGTGGGTTTAGACACTGTGTTGGTTTTGTTCGTTGAACAAGATGATGTTCATGCACGGTCTATTTTGTGCACCAGTAAAAAAACATGCTAACACTTTAGTACGGGGAACATATTCATCATTAATTAAGTTGCTTATTAACTTGCAAATGAGTAACATATTGTTTCTTAACTGGTCATTATTAAGTACTTTCTAAAAAGCCTTATTCGGCATGGCTTTATCATAACCCTTACCCTGGCGCTAAGCCTAACCAAATAACTCTGAATTAAGTGTTTGATACTTAGAATATGTTCCCCTAGTGTCCAAAAAACTCTAAAATTAAGTCTTTGTTACTTAGAATATGTTCCCCAAAACAAAGTGTTACCAAACACACATAACCTTGTCTTGAATTTGACAAAAAACACAATTTTATTTTTCACTAAAGGGTTCGTTGAACGCGCATATGAAACTGGTGGGGTTCGGTACCTCCAACAAGGTTAAGAACCACTGTCATAGATATGTATCCATCTGTGTTGGCCCTGCAATGAGTTGGCGACTTGTCCAGGGTGTACTCGCCTTCTGCCCAATTGTAGCTGAGATAGGCACCAGCGACCCCAAAGGGAATAAGCAGTGGAAAAATTGATGGATGGATGGAAAAATTAGAGCCATTACATTTGTGTACACTTTAATTGTTAAGATAATCATGGACAAAATGTCTATCAAAATAATTGTTACTTGCTGCCGTATACTGTACATTAGATTAATATGATTTAAACTTTTTTATTTTTAAACCAATATAGGTGACATTCAAAGCAGCACTATGTAGCAGCTATAACCATCATTGGGAGCTTTATCTATTATTTTGTAGTTCCGTTTAACTTCTTTTAGCAGTTTGTAATACTGGTGGACAAGCAAGAAAACACTTTTGTTACTTGCGCTCGTGCTAATGTTACTGTTCCGTTCTATCCATTGCCTTCGAAAACCCTTTTGCACATTATCACACAATTACCAAAGAATAGGAATGTAACAATATTAAAATCTCATGGTACAATATCATGGTGTTACAGTCACTGTACGATATTATTTTTGTTGTATGTCCAAACAAATGGCTTTAACATGCTATGGTGTATAAAATGAAATGGCAGAAATGTTTATGATAAACACACTTCCTGTAATTGAACATAAATGATTAAATGTTCTAATCATATCTTTCACTCTAAACATCTATTTTTAAATGTGAAAGTAATGGGGCGGCATAGCTCGGTTGGTAGAGTGGCCGTGCCAGCAAGTTGAGGGTTGCAGGTTCGATTCCCGCTTCCGCCATCCTAGTCACTGCCGTTGTGTCCTTGGGCAAGACACTTTACCCACCTGCTCCCAGTGCCACCCACACTGATTTAAATGTAACTTAGATATTGGGTTTCACTATGTAAAGCGCTTTGAGTCACTAGAGAAAAAGCGCTATATAAATATAATTCACTTCACTTCAATGGTTCAGGAACATCCACTGTGTCTCAGCTTTTATTTTCTGAGAAGCTGTGTCCTCTACAGTGGACATTTGTTCTATCAGTTTGGAAAAGGTAGTTTCTCAGTAAAGTTTACTCTCGTTTTAACTTTTAACAATGCAAACACCTCACAAATTGACATGTGGCTTTGCTGGCTTTATAATATCCGGGGGATGGTAGCTTATCAAGTAGCTTCATTGTCTAGCAGGCGTTTTCCCTCAGCACGGTGAGCTTTGACCAAGTCTGTTTTGGCCCACAACACTCGAGACGAACATGCCAGGGAGGCTATGTTTTCTCTAGTGTTTGTCTGTTTGTTAGCAACATAACTCAAAACAGTTATGTTGAAAAAAAACAATTCCTCTTATCTTACGAAGTGGAACACACTTTACTTCCTGCTTCCTCTTTCTCTCCCTTTTACGGCGCTCCATACCCCCACATTGCAGTCCCGCGCTGCGCATATGATTTTTTTTGTTTGATACCGTAACGCATCCACGGTAGTACTGTGCAATAGGTCGTGCGAGTATTAAAAGAAAAAAGTAGCACCGGTGCGAATACAGATTTTTGTTGCTAAAATAAATCCATCCAAATTTTATCAAACCGGAGTAAAATTTTTGCTCATCTGCATAACATGTTTGAAATTAACTTAAACCATAACATAACCAAATGGACAAGTGAATGACGAGAAGTGTCACTGATCACTCTGTGTGCGGTGAATTCTGTATGTGTCCCTTCCTCTTTCGCCATGCAGATAGGGGCTGGATCCCCGCTCCTACTACCTCACACACTCTGTCTTCCAACACGGAAGAAACAAGGTCTTAGTTGGAGGAACTGGTCACCAAATGCGCTGCGCGCTAGTAACTACTAGGAGTCAAAGGGAATATTTAACTACAAAACAATGATTAAAGTGACAAACCTGCCATCGAAATAATACCCCCGTTCATAGACAAAAATATACAGCCATTGAAGCACATTCAATGTATTGATTAAGCTGAGGTAACACAAACCAGAGAAAGATTTAAAAGTTAGAGCCGACAAACTCCCGCTGCTAGCCTGCTAAGCTAGCAAAAACAACTCAAGCTGAAATGCTTGTGAGACTCAGACTAAGCTTGGACTTGCTGATACGTCACTAGGCAACAGGCACGGCCTTTTAAAGGCACACACACAGATGCACAAACTGGTATTATATAGAACTTCTCTCAACTGCATTATGCCAGATATTTGAAGTTTTTTTTTTTAAAGTAACACATTCATTATTTACCCTAGTAATGAATGACATGTATTTAAGAGTAATTGTGTTAGTAATTACTTTTTAAAGTAATTTTCAGAACACAGCCCGTAACACAGCATCATGAAGCAGTTGGCCTTTTGGTCTTCCTGGCTAATATCTTTGTGTGTATGTCCTATAATAATTTTAACTTATAAATACACCATTGTTAGAGTAATTGCACGTTTTTATGAATTTTGTCTATCGCTCACAATCATTATGAATGACTGAAGGATTTGTATTAGTTTGCATCCTAAATATTAAATAAATGTAAATAAAAGTCTGTTTACAGTGGATCCAATGGAAAGTCCTTTATTCCGCCCATAAAATACTATAAATAACCATTCAAAAACTGCCAACAATACCCAATTTCCATTGCATGACTTGAATATTACTCAATTTTCGATCGCATTTATTTAATATTTAGAATGCATTAAAAAACATCCGTCACTATGTCTAATAGGCAAAACAAAAAAAAGTGCATCTCCCCTTTAAAAGTCATTATTTTCATGTTGGTGCTGACGTTTAAACATGTCTTCCTAAACCAAGGTACTTTATTTCACACAGTTTTTTTGTGATCTGAAGAATTGGGCATAGCTAAAAAATTTGTAAAGAAAATTGGAGATTATATAGGACTTCTTATATCATTTTCAAGGCTTTTTCTTTTTGGTCATCTCAAAACACCTCTTAAGTTGGGGACCCATTATGCAAAACCTACCTTTCTTACTTGTTGTAACCTGTTATTGTGTATTTGGGATCCTCATCAGGCGTGAACATTTACAATCAAGGTATGGGGAAAATATCTACATAAACATATATTTCCATTTATGGGTTAGTTTATGGGTCAAACTATATTGGGATAGGAGTTTTGATCCATATCGCCCAGCCCTACACTTGTGTTAGCAACAGTGCGTGCAGTTTAGGGATGTTCTCTGTGTTTAATTTAGCGTTAGAGTATGCCTTTTGATATAAGGGATTATATTTATAAGTGTGAATGCACATGTGTACGTTGCCTGAGTGTTAATAATGAAATTGTGATTTTTAAGACTTTTCATTTTGATCGTACATTTTTTCTGTACTACAAAAAATCTTTGTGCTATTAGTTTTTTTTCATTTAGTAGCACCGGTGCTAATAGACAAAAAGCTAAGCGTATAATTCTGCTATGGAGAGTCACAAATTCCACAGTGCGAGGCCGGAACTGATGGGGACGGACCTCACCCAACAGAAAGCGAAAACCGCGGAACGGCACACAAACCAGAAGTGAAGACAACCGTCCACCCCATCCACATCCATTATAAAAAAGAAATTAATGAATAAAATATATGCATATTTTTAAAACCTCACACCCTCAGTGAGGTCTCTGCACGGGATTGGAAGGCCACTAGACTGAAGTCCCGGGAGCCTGTGCCGGTCGAGGAGGCAATGAGGGGTACACCTCATCCCCGAACCACAACACATCCGTGCATGTGATGTGGGTGTGTATAAGGCCTCCAAAATGTCCTACTGTGTAGTTAAAATTAGGAGGTCAGACATTACAGCCCACCTCCAGTCCCTATTGATGTGTGTACTGTAGCGTGAGGGAGATATGTACAGTATGCGGGTGGTGACTAATGATGTGATTAAAATTGTGTCTAACATGCAGTTAAAATTGAGGGATGGACAAACAGGGGACAAGTCAGGAGGACTGTAGCCCCATAGAGCCATCATCCTCCCTCCGCCATGCTTCCCCCCAGGACAATCCCTCAAAGTCCTATATATGGGTGCACGCTGTAAGTAGGAGGAGCAGAGAACCCGGACACAGTTCCCAAAGCCCCAATCAAGATCTACGGCCAGAACTGATGAAGCCTACTTGGATGAGCAGCGAAACGTCTTTCAAGATTAACCAAGCAGTTCAGTTGCGATCAATTCAATGCCCTGAGAAAACAAACATATAATTTTGCTTCATTGGGTTTCATCATCGACATGATGTTGTAGCACAGCCGATTTTACATAAATTTAAATTGGCTGACTCACGCTAAAATGTTTGATGCCTTGATGGTTTAATTCTAAATATTCGGGACTTATGCAGATCCCAAATACACATAGCAGGCACCATCATGTAAAAAAAAGTTGGTTTTGCATAACGCAGTTCTGATCTGAGTGAAAAGTCTAACCACTATTATGTAGCTGATGGTCGCCATAGCAATGAATAAGTTGTTTTTGTTTAATAAAAGGTAGTGCAGTGTGTATAATCTATTCAGCTCACTGTTTTGTTCAATGGATTTGAACCATGGCAACCAAGACGATGTGGGTTGTACCAAAAGGTAGTGTAGTGTTCACACACTGCTTTACCAGTAAGCACTCTGTGCCTTGTCTTTCAGAGCCTTTCCCTCTGTATTACATTTATAAAAGTCATCTAAGGTTAGCTGGCACACACACCAATACAAGTACTTCTGTGAATACTGGTAGGATCTAGTTTGCTAAATCCCCTGCAATCATTTCCTTTTCCCTAACAATCCCCCATCCAGGAGGCTCCGTGTGCTTGCACACGCGAAAAGCGCTGCAATCACTGCACAGGCTAGCTGTCAAGAATGTTTGTTTTTGGAGCACATTTTACATAAACCCACATGTTGGACTGTTATCTTTTTTTTGGCATCATAAGATAACATCAGTGTACGTTGATAGACACTTTATTCTTGGCTTATTCTGCCTTCCTAGTTCTTTTTGCATACATTGCATCCACAATACACTCACAAGATTAAACATACTCACACCTTCAGCCTTTTTCTGTGAGAACACAACACTCCTCTTCCCTTTGTTATGGATCGAAAAAAAAAACCAACCAACTCGTTAGAATAAATTATTTATCCATGTCTCCTAAGAGCAACGTGTAATCATGCAGTGCCATTATTGAGTATGTTTTATGAATTGCATTGTATCAAATTAGATGAAACCAACTTTTAAAACACAAACACGCGTTAATTCAATCATATTGGACTTTTAAAAAATAGGTTTAAGATATGCAGACTATTCAATTGGAAGCCAGAATCAAATTGCAAGTAGGAGTGGGCTTTCTGCACATGTGGAAGTCTCTACGAAGAAATACTGTTGCAGTCAACATTAAATTCACAAGAAGAATATGAAGCAAGTAGATGGGGGCATGTTTACACAATAAAGTGGCGCAGATCAAAGCATTCATCTTATAGCAGATACAATTAGCTACGAGCGTTGAGGGGACGTGTTCTCTTGTCGAGAAACCCAAACAGCTGCAATGCCGAAGTCTAGCATTTCTGGTTGGTCAATCACCATTGAATTAGAACTGTTGCGTGTATACTGTGACTTCACTAGTCTGATTTGTGTGCATACAAACACACTGATTGTCTCAAAGCGGTCAATATGCACAGTCGATACCTTGTTTACCCTCACTAAAAATTCAGGATGAAGTGTTAGTGCTTCTTTGGTGTCCTGCTGTTTTAATGCTAATCCCTCTTATGAAATACAAACAAATTCTCTCTAACCTAACCCTTATTTCACACATGCGCCATAGTCTGGAAAGTATTGAAACAACTGGTCATTAAACCTACCGGAAGCACAAAAAGGATAGCCGATTAGCAGGCAGACTACATAGCAAAAACAACTTTCAAAACATTCAAGGAAAATGATGCATGTGTCCCTTTGCCATGGAATTTGTTTCCACTTTATATTGCATAGACATAGTATTGGGCATGATGTAATCTATCTGTGTGGTGAGGTATATTGTTTGTCAACAACCTAACTGCACTGAGAGAATGTGGTTGGCAGTAATTATTAAGTATGTACAGAAACCATTTTATGATACATAGTCGTAATATTAACCATACTGTAACATAATAGGAAGATCATGAATCTCTTGTAATATTATCTATTGTCTCTTGCAAATAACATTGTTTGCTAGCTAGCTTTGCACCGCCACTGGCAGGTGTGTTACTGAAAGCGAGGGTCTGACGATGTTGTGAATAACATGAAGGAAGGAAGACATGCATGATTCCGGGAGTTACTTCAAGGACATCCAGCTTAGTCTTACTGTCACACATTACCAAAAAAATACCAACATCCTAAAATCTTCCAATGGGCGCATTTATAACAACATTTAATATTCATATATTTTGATCATTTCATTAATTTCAAAAACACATCACGCCATTTGCTTTTTTTCCCATTACTGATTACTGCTCACTGCAGACTTCATGAGACAACAAACATGATTAAACATCACTTACTGAGCAGTGTCTGTTGTCATTAGGACACCGACTGCTATGATGTTCATATTTTCTCGTTTAGATGAAGAATGACCATAATAAACTATCCATCCATCCATCCACTTTCTGCCGCTTATTCCCTTTGGGGTCGCGGGGGGCGCTGGTGCCTATCTTAGCTACAATCGGGCGGAAGGAGGGTACACCCTGGACAAGTCTCCACCTCATCGCAGCATAATAAACTAATACTTGGTTAATGTTTAAATCACAAAAATGTAAATAGAGTATTGTTGGTGGTATTTAGATGGTTGGTTTTAATGGGCAGAATAAAGGACCTTCCTTTGGCTTCGCTGTAAGCGTATGATATTTGGCTTTATACAGAGGCAGAGCTTTTGTCTACGTAATGCTCCTAAACTGAAAAAATAACAGATGAAAACTATACAGTGATCATATTGTAATGTTGTTAATATAATTTATGAGAATAATGGTAGTAACTATTTAAAATGATATACATTTGTTTCTCATTCTTTAGAATATTTTACCATTGTACTTGAATTGGATCGTAAATAAAACTTTATTCTAAAAAAATAACCAAGCCAAAAAATAAAAATGGACTCTCATTCCTGTAAGCAAAAAGGTAACCTAAATAACTGAACATCTAAAAGTTCATTTTTTCCCCAGTTGGAAAACGGAGGTCGAGTTGTCTTTTTGTTTGTTGCCATTGTGTGATTATTACGTGAACATTCTCTTGTTTGTCTGTGTCAATGGCTGTATATGATATTGCCCATCCAATTTAAAGCTGAAATATTACAACGGGACAGTTGCTGTCTGTCCTTTCCGCATGTGTGTGTCTGTGTGAATCTGGCGCCCAGTCTCACCCCACAAAGACAAAGGTTGTGAATGACTGAAGAGAGGGCTCACTGCGTTCAGTTAATTCTACTGTTAAATAAATGCGCTCAGACGCTGAGAGCGATGTAACGAGTGTAAAATTAAATTCTATTAGAAAGGGATGGAATAGGGCTCGGGATATGGCCTTATTTTAATATCTCGTTATTTTGCTTTAGCTTTGAATGAACACTTGATGCATATAATCACAGCAGTATGATGATTCTATGTGTCTACATTAAAACATTCTTTTTCATACTGCATTAATATATGCTCATTTTAAACTTTCATGTAGAGAGGCAAATCACAACTAAGTCAATTGACCAACACCGTATTTATTAAAAGTTATTAAGCAGTGGCACAAATATTTATCTCATTTCAAAACAGAAAGTGCAAGATTGTCTAAGACAACTTAAGTGTCAAATAAAAATGAGCTGCATAATAGGAAATCAGATAGTATTCGTCCTTCGCTATGTGGTAGGTTACTATGGACGTTATTAAATTCTGTTGTTGACTAGTTTTTTCATACGGTGTTGATGTGGAAATGTTTGCCTCTGCATTTTGATGGTGTGGCATGTGGCACCGAATGGAGATGTTCAAATGCGGAGTAAGCGCTCTTCATTCTCGAGCGGGGGACTTTTCAAATGATGCTACATATTATCAATCGATCAATAAATGTTTATTTATATAGCCCTAAATCACAAGTGCCTCAAAGGGCTGCACAAACCACAACGACATCCTCGGTAGGGCCCACATAAGGGCAAGAAAAAACTCACCACAGTGGGACGTCGACCATGATGACTATGAGAAACCTTGGAGAGGACCGCATTTGTGTGCAACCCCCCACCGCCCCCGCCCCCCAGAGGACCGAAAGCAATGGATATCGAGCGGATCTAACATGATATTGTGAAAGTCCAATCCATAGTGGATCCAACGTGACCGTGAGAATCAAGTACCAATATAATATTAGGAGTAATGCTACTTTTTATAGCAACGCTTTTGGCCAACACTTGACAAAATTACGGTTGTCTGTTTGACATATTCCCACTTGAAGCCAAACCGCCGCCAGACGATGGACCCCCTGCGGTTTTTGTTGGGAATGAATTCTTCCTTCATTTGTTACCAGATTTGCACCTTCTTTCTCTCGTATTACCACTCGCACGGCTCCGCTAGCATCACAGCTAACTTTACCCATGCTGCTACCTCTCTGCTCCACGAGGGCGTATACTTATGTGACGTATGACGTGACAGTATGTGACAAATGTAAGAAGGTGCGCTTTTCTGTGAGAGGGAGAGACAGGAAAAAGCGAGAAGAGCCTGTAATGTAATGCCCACAGCACTAAGCAACTGCGTGAGAACGTATACTCGAATATCACCATATAGTCATTTTCTATATCGCACGGAGACAAAGCCGCAATATATCGTGTATGTCGATATATCGCTCAGCCCTAGGATGGAATTAAGTTTTAATCACATTTAATTTTTCATGGATGTTGTCTGCTGGTCTTTAGATGTTACCAAAGTATTCTTATGGGTATTTAAAGGAAAAACAATTATTCTTGACATTGTGACCACGACATCCTCTGCATTTCCATGATAACTTATTCTCTATGCACAGCCTCAACAAATTAATAATCTTCTTGTGAACATAAATAAGGAAGTAACCCGGCTGTATGACTTCCACAGCTTGTCTGGAAACATGTGACCACCACCTCAGCCCATCATGTGATTCAGCCGAGAGACAAACTAACTTGGTGACAAAAGCCTGCTTTAATTCCTGCCACAGTAATAGCCATTAAAGAAAATGTGTCGAGCACTCATGTGGTTTCCTGGCAATAAAGTCAGGGCAGAGGTGTTCAGAAATCCACAATTTTTAAAAGGTCAGTGATAAAAGACAAGCGTCATTTCAGCCAAAACAGATATACTGCAACTTCTTTTAAACATTCATTAATTATATCCAGTTAGAAAAACGTATTAATGAGAATTCGCATCCGGATTGTATGATAAATGTCAAGACCAAGCATTGTTTTCAATGACCGTGACTTTATTGGGCTGTATTTGCCGGTCATCACTACCATAAAATACCACACAATGTCAATTTAGCTCATTTATATGAAGGTCAAAGTGCAGTTTCTACTGTCTTTGTACAGTACAGAAGCAGACATGTTGTAATGGTTTCTGTAGCTGCCATATTTGTTGGCTTGGTGTGTACAAATTTAAATGTTTTTGTTGTGTTGAGGATTTTCATCATGGAGATACGGAGTTTGTACTGTGCCAATCCATAGGATTGCAGATGTAATTTCTTATTCATAAATCATGATGTGACCACATTGACTGTCTGCTCTCATTGTTTCTGTCTGTCTCAACCACCTTTTGTCTGTTGTCACCACGTGTGAGAGACAGAATGGGTTAGAGATGGTGGGTGTTATGTTGTCCACTAAGGAGAGAAAAAAAGGAGACTGTTTTGGCCAACGCGTCTGGCCAAGTGGACTAATGGCATGCCAATGCCAGGTATTTGGGCTGAGCTTGTGGGTTGACAGTACTGTAGACAGAGCACAACAAAAACTCTAATGTTAAGTATAGTTTATGTGATCTGATTTGATAGAGACTTTTTATATACACATGATAATACCATGGGTGTGAGGTAGTGTGTATTCCAGTTTTCTACACCCATGTCAGACCACATCAGAAGACACTAGGACTGCGCTTTGCTTGTTCCAGCATGTTTCCTTGCAAGTTTCCTGGAACACCGCTTCCCAGAACCCTAACCACTTTCATAAAGATTTGAACACACACACACATCTTAATGGAAAGACTGTGGGTTTCAAACTTATTCCTGCAGTCCTTAAGTACATGATGTGGTCAGGCAAGTAAATGGCTTCTAAACCTAAGGAATCTTTTCTTATTGCAGCACGTGTACTGTCCCATTGTGTCTCTATGACACGTTCTTCTGGGTTTGCATTAGCACACTGCTTGGCTCTGGTCACCTGACTTTTCAACGCTGGCTCATTGAGCTGTAATCCTACTATTCCTGCACTGTCACGTTCACAGGCTTAAGTCCACCCCTTTCCTGCTTTACTGCATCACACCTAATATTGTCATAACCAATATACAGTACATTTGATTTTATGAGAATAAATAATGATATTGACAATAAGACTAGCCTGTTCAGGTTTAGACAGGTAATACTTCAATCTTCAATCTCTGATGACCTCTACCCCAGTTTACGTTGCCAGCTTTTTTTACCAAGACAACATTTTTGTAGGTATGAGTGGGCCACGGCATCTATTGTTAGCATGGTAGCCATTGTAATGTCTTCTACAGAGGGCAATAATTGCTCCATTTAACTGCAGTTCTTCCTGTTGCTTGTTTGCTCTAGTTGTCCGCTCTATTTTCCTTAAGTTGTTTCACTGTACATTGGCAAAAGCACAATGTGCACTGGGTAATGATCAACTGTGTGCATGTGTATGTTTGTGTGAGAGGGGTTTCAGTTACTTGAAGTTGGTTGAGGTGGAAGGAGGGAAGGGTCAGGCCTGGCAAGAGGAGAGGATTGTCACTTGAGTTGTCTAAAACATTCAGCAGCACCTGTTGGCCTCTGTTACATAGTTTGTGAAATAAATATATTTTAGACTTTTTGGAATCATTAAAAAAGTCAGCTTCTTCCGCCACATATTATGTGGACTTGTGTCACTGGCTTGTGCCAAATTTTGTATTTTTGACCCACTTCTACTACGGCTTCCTCCCACCTCCAAAGACATGCAGCTCGGGATAAGTTGATTGGCAACACTAAATTGGCCCTGGAGTGTGAGTGTGAATGTTGTCTATCTGTGTTGGTCCTGCGATGGGGTGGCGACTTGTCCAGGGTGTACACCGCCTTCCGCCCGATTGTAGCCGAGATAGGCTCCAGACCCCGAAGGGAATAAGCGGTAGAAAATGGATGGATGGATGATGAGATGGCAACTTGTCCAGGGTGCACCCCACTTTCCGCCCGAAAGCAACTGAGATAGGCTTCAGCACCCCCCGTGACCCCGAAAGGGACAAGCGGTAGAAAATGAATGGATAGATGGATGTTTACTCGTTTTGTTTTACAACCATTCAAAATATTCTAGTCTTGGAATGCAACATATTTTATTTTGTTACGGCATTTGCGGCATTTATTATTTCAACAGCGGTGTTGTTTAACTAACGGTCAGTACGTTTCCATGCACTAAATTAGTTGGATTTCTTAAATGATTCAGCCCAAATTAAGCTTTCTATCACAAATTTATTGAGTTTGGCTGTTTGAGATCGAATTAACACACCAAGTTTATTTGAATTAGAACCAGTTCTCTCTGGCATTTAGTGAGCTGTTTGTGCGCCCATCTCCGTGGGGTACCTACTAAGCCTCTCTTTACTACATCACTCGCAGGCAAAGAAGACCAAGCCAGGCTATTGCTGGGTCAATGGACTGTTTACACCAGGGGTCCCTAAACTATGGCCCGCAGATTGGTTCCAGCCTGCCAGTGTCCACAATCCAGCCCGCGGGATGTCCCGTGTTCAACCTGAGTTAAAAACTTTTGTATATATTTTTTAATTCTGTCCTGTCCAGGTGCTTAAGCAAATCATATTGTTGATGTAGATGCCGTTATTTGCTGTATGGATTTACTTTACAAAAGAGAGAAATGTGGGAAATAAAAGTAAGATAAAAAAAGAAAACAGCAGGAGAAATTGTGGGTCAAGAATTGTTTTTGAATATGTGGCGCTGAGTCAAAAACTTGTGTAAACACATGGTTACACCAACAAGTATACAAATTAAATATGTAGAAGGTGATATAAGTCAGTATTTTTAAATAATTTGATCAAACAAAAACCTACTCGTTTCAGAATGTTCTCAACAAAGACACTTTAAAATATGTGACATGGATAAAAATTAAATATGTAGAAGCTGAAATAAGTCAGTATTTTTAAAGAAATCGATCACACAAAAACCTACTTGTTCCATTGTAGTGTCAGAATTTACTTAAAAAAGACACTTTTCAATATGTTACATGACACAAGGACATCTGCATTGGGAGAATCCTGTAGGTTTATTTGTGTTTTTGTTATCAAAGCTTTGTTACTGAATTGATGTAACATTTTTTTTTTGCATTTGATATTTGTGAACTGAATTTTTTTATTTTTTTTTTACATCAAAGTATGTTGACACTTTCATTGGAAAAAAATGGTTTGCAAAATGCTTTTCAAATAGTTAAATACAGTGTTTTAAAATTCAATGCATAAAATTCAATGCAGAAATATTCGTTGCTTCAAAACTCAACACCCATTTCCGGTAAGTTAAGACCGACGTGATCTAACCAACCAGTGAGGTGTCAAGTTTGCAGTCACATGACACTGGTTTTGTAAAGCGGCTGCAGAGAGGCAGTTTATGCAGCTAAACTCTACAACAGACCTGGGCAAATAGGGCCCCTTACGCTTTTCAATTTGGCTGGAAGTTTCCAAATTCATTTTTAAACCTTTAACATTAAAACTGTAGCTGACAAGGAAGTGCAATAACATTTTGAAATTACCCTAAGTCTTGAACTGTAGAAGGTATTCATTCCAATGGTTAGAATCTGCGCTTTTTGATTGACATATGGGTTATTACTATACTAATAGAGACTATGTCAAAGCAGCGCCAGGCAGACAAGGCACAAAACAGAGTGGGCGGGTTTTGTTTACAGAGCGGCCAGCCCGAGACGTGAGTGTCAGACACGGCAGCTGATTTCTACAGGTTTTGCAGAAATGTGATATACTGACCAAGGTTGGGGGGTTATTACCCTTTGCATCATATTTCACTGTTATTGTAAAATTTTTGTTTTGTTTTGCTAGATTGTAAAATATGTTGTTTTATTGTTCATAAGTTAATATTAGGGATGTAACGGTATTATAAATACCGGGGTACTTCGGTCTCAGGACTTCTCAATAATACTGGACGTGTGACATATCAAAAGAAAACTTGGTGAGTGTAGTTTTTTCTGGCATTTTGTAAATAAACTACATCTCCCAGAATCCTCTGTGCAGAGCGGGCTTGGCAAGGTGGGGGCATTGAACGCAGTAAGCAGGAAGTGAAGTATGTTCATACTCGTCGTAGGTAAAAGGAATTGTTTTTTGCACATTAAATCTGTCAAAAACTGGTTGAGTTATGCTCCAAACAAACAAGCCCAGGCCAACACAATACCTCTTTGTCAGAGCTAAGAAAGTGTGTGTTCTGGAAAGCGAAGCGTAATTGTTCGTGGGAAATAGTGCCAACTAAAAAGCTTGCTTGCTTCTCTAGTAAATGAGCAGTGTCACCAGTCCTAGAATTTATCAAAGTGTTTTCAATCTTGGTTTTACAATAGTTTTGATTTAAAACGGTAATACGAACTGTGAGTTTTACCAAGGTTTATTTTTCCATCCTTCACCCAATAAGTAGCCGCCTGTAATTTCATCATGCTCTAATGGTTGATGGCAAAAGCATTCTATTCTATTCTATTCTATTCTATTTTGTTTCAGCTTGTGACAGAATGTTTCAGCAGCAAACCAGGCAAAACAAAATGTATCCTTTACTGTTTGCTGCCAGTTGGATGTTGTGCCATTTATGAAAATGATCGATCAGTGAAATTCTACTTAATCAACAAAATTAAACGTGGACACATCTTGGGCGGTATATCAATTTTATCGAATCAAGTCTTTTTGCCCCTCAGGAGCTTCTGTAGCTTGCGCTGTCCCGTTACTTCCTTAGCGGTACACATAGCAAAACACGGCTAATGCTATGCCTAACAAGAGCAACATGTTTGTTGTCAGTACTTTGGTTTTGTGGCAACAGGGCTGGAACAAATGACTGCACATTGCAGAGTTTGTTTCAAAAAGTCACAACTAACTTATTCCAGCATCAGAAACCGAAGCCTTCAGACATGTGAAAGAAATACAATAAAACACAATACGGGGGCGTAAATCAAATTTTTTTGAAAATATCTGGAATTTTATTTTTAAGCCATATTGCCCAGGTCTAACGCATATTTAAGTGTATTCACTTTTACATTGAAATTCATGAAAACCAATTTAGGAGTAGCATCCGAGTGGAACTACGTAATTGTAGTCTACTCACAAGTATACAAAGGCAAGAGAGCCCCCACTACTCCATTTTATGCCTTCCACATAGCCCACACACTTGGTGTTCCTGAGGAATGTGGTTGGTGAGATGAGAAATAACTCCATCTCAAGTGTTTGCACACAAACACACACATGCATGTCCACAAACAGGGGTGTTTAGGTGTGTAGAGAGGTTTGACGGAGTCCGGGGCCCGGCATGTTTGGGGGAGGCTGCTGACCATCAGGCACGCGTTCCTTCATGCCAGCCTTTCGCAAACACACTTGCGAGTGAGAGCGGGTGGGGACGGGTCGTTGCAACCACAATGCTTTGTCCTGTCAACAGGAGATCTGTGCTCTTTCCTCATAACAACCGTGCCCATGGTAACACCTCTCTGTTGGCTCTGTACTAAACACAAAATCCCTTGTTTTGTAAGTGTACGACCTTGCTAAACGTAAATCCTTTTTTTGTTTTCTTTATTTTAATTTTGATCATTTTCAGCAACCTGGATGGGCATCTGAAGCAGTAAATTCATTTAATCAATGGCAAACAATTCAATTGTCTGTTTTGCAGTATTGACCTGAATATAGACAATTCCATAGGGAAATCTATCATGACACATGGTATTGTCAGTAATAATTACATAGTTTTTAAGTGGTACCACCTGTTATTTTAATGCTAACAGCATGTTTTTAAGGTTTTTAATGTGCAGAATATATTCAACTCGATTACCATGTTGACCCTCCCCTGATTATAAGACAACCAGAGTTTCCCCTACGTGAAATTGATTGTGTCGCCACGGCAAAATAGAAGGTGCCAGACCTTTTTTTTTTTTTCAAACATATAAGCAAATTTAACTAATATATTGTTTTTTTGTTTATTTGATCAAAAACTAGTAGTTTGAAATGATGCTGCATCACTGCATTTTACTCTTTACTCTTCTTTCTAATTTGAATAATGTTGTTCTTTTCAGACCAGGTATAAATTGTACTTTTTATGGAATACATTTCATAGAACTAAATTAAGAGATTCCTCTGGTAAGCAATACTTCTGTCTTGATTAAAATACTTCTGTTAACAAAAATTTAACATTGCACATTACCTGCAAATAAATAATAATCGCCAACATTGAGATCAACAAAGTGCAAACGTAAAACTTTTGTCTTGAATGAAATACTTCTGTAAATACAAATGTAGTATTATACATTGTATGCACATAAATAATCAAGTAATATATCAATATATCAATATTAAGAGGACTATAGTTCATTTCAGTAAGTGGATAAACGCAGGCTTTTTTCATTCACACATCCTGGCAGTGTACACAACGACTGCTTCAGTGATCGTACATCATCGTAGATCATCATACATGCATGGTGTAAATGATTCCACTATAGTAAGGTGATTTTTAGCGTCTAGTTTTTGTTGTTGCACTCTTGTTTGGCTCCTAAACCGTTGTATTTCCTGTGTTTGTTCCAACTAGGGTTGTACGATATACCGGTATTAGTATAGTACCGCGACACTAATGAATCATATTCGGTACTATACTGCCTCTGAAAAGTACCGGAGCCATTGTTTGCTTACTTACTAATAAAAGACAAGTTATTTTATTTAAGGACAAACTTGCAATAGGAAAAATATGTTTAATGTACCGTAAGATTTTTTGTTAAAATAAAGCCAATAATGCAATTTTTTTCTTTATGTAGAAAAGTACCGAAAAGTTTCGAAATAATTTTGTTACCGGTACCAAAATATTGGTATCGGGACAACACTAGTTCAAACATTTATTATTTGTCCATAGGTATGAATGTGAGTGTGAATGATTGTCTATATGTGCCCTGAGATTGGCTAGTGACAAGTCTAGGGTGTGCATTGCCTCTCACCCCAAGTCAGTTGGGATAGGCTCCAGCTTACTCCTACGACCCTAATGAGGGTAAACGGTATTGAAAATAGATGGACATGCTAATTTTGTAAGTGTGAATACATGTCGAGATATGTGCCCTGCGATTGACCATGCTAATTTTGGTTAGCCTGTCAATGAGCTGGTCCATTGAACATCAGCATTAATGTCGCGGCAATTACAGGCAACCTTAACCCTGAATAATTGAATTGCTTTTCAGTTGATATCAAACTGTTATTGAATGTGATTCCTACATGTAAGTGCACTTCATGTGTATATTGATGTACTTTCATCTGTGTGCTTAGTTTTACAGTGACTTCATGGACTTTTCACATGTTTGGGAAACTATATTCCAACATTCAGGCAGGGCAGAAAAATATAGTACAACCCTTGTTACAATGTACAATAGGCCTCTACAAATGAAGAAGGAGCAAAATGATTACAAAAAATATAACACTAAATTGGCCCTAGTGTGTGAATGTGAGTGTGAATGTTGTCTGTGTTGGCCCTGCGATGAGGTGGCCACTTGTCCAAGGTGTACGCCGCCTTCCACCCGAAGGTAGCTGAGATAGGCGCCAGCACCCCCCGCAACCCCAAAAGGGAATAAGCGGTAGAAAATGGATGGGTGGATATGTTAATACTAATAACACAGATTTGTTAGTCACGCCTACACCACGCCCCTAGCCACACCCACACCGTCACAATTATTTTGGCAATTTGAGGGAAACCCTGAGACAACCACCAGGGTATCCCCTAAATGTATTTGAACATGGCACACCAACATCAACTTTTCAATGCCAATTATACATCAACAACAACAAAAATCCAATTTACTATTAACTCACAAATATGTGTATACCTCACATATCTTATATCTGACAAAACTATGAAAATAAATGTGTATGTAACTGAAAAACTAGTCTTAAGAAACCACTATAGATTGATTGTCTTCTAAATCTAACAACACAGCCGTTATCTGGCAACACATGTGAGCACACCTCACAGTGAGAATGTCCAAATTGTGTCTAGTTTTTATGTCAAACTGATAGAGAACTTCTTTTTCCTCAAGACCAGACGATAACTATATATATCTCATATTTTTTCAATTCAGATTGAACTGCATTTTGTGTACATTTCTTTGCGGCTGGCAGTCCTGGCACCTTTGTAGGCTTTCAAAACACTTGTGGTGATGCTGGACTTTCAGGTGGCTGATAAATATTTGACGTGTTGAAGCCTAATGTTTTTACCTCCTCAAGGAATGTTTGCAGAACATTTGGTGTAGATTGCATGCAAAATGTTTTTCCCTGAAACAGTTAAGAAGTCCCACAAGATGGAGGCCATATTTGTTAACAGTTAGCTCAGGGGAAGTTTACAACATGCACAGCGCATTTTATCAAAGCTATTCTTTAATGTTTTCGGACTTAACGGTATGACCGATCGGCTGTATAATTATCTAAACGATATTTGTGGCACATCCCTGAATCCTGTTAAATTTGGTGGTACACAACTTTAGAATCAAACTGTCTTCCACTGACAGTTGCTGTTGGTATGGTGTCGATTGAAATAGTCCATGTTGTCAATCCAAATCCCAATTATGTCAGATCCTATATCACAATGATTGAGGAAGAGTCAGATCCAACTTTAGCACAACTCATTTTATCATCCCCATCAAAACACTGTCCTCCAGAATCATAACTTTATAAACGGCATTGTTTAGTCTCTGTGTGTTACCCCGGACTAGCCAACTGTGCATGTGTTTATGGACGAGTCAGAGGTCTCAGCAGACAACCTGAGAGGACAGGTGTCAGGTTTTTCCCCTTATTTTCTATTCAAGGACATTTAGAAGGTCTTGTCCTCAGTCACACACACAAAACCATTCACAAGTTTCATCATAAAAGTAAGTCCACATATGAACCCTCACTATGCAGAGGTCACACTAACATTCTAGGGTGTCCCTTTACCGCAGGAAAGGGTCTTAAAGACATGAGCCAGCATTTCCTGTCAAGAGTGCACTGTGGACATGCTCATCTTACATAACACCCGGTGAACCTCTGGTCTCGTCTAACCCAGTCAAGCAAGACCACGTGGGTGTATCACTGCAAGGGCTAACCTGCAGGATGCAACACTTTTAGGGGGAAGTCGGTTTAGTTTCGTCCCACTCCTAGGGAAGATTGTTAACCTCTTATTTTTCTGACACACCATTTGTCACTATCTGTATGACATACAGGACCTTTGCTCAAGCTGAGGCCTGTGGCATCAAGGAATATTTTGTTTTCCAGCCTGTCCTGTTTTTCAACTTTCTAATATTTATCTCCACCAAGGAGTGTTTTCAATGCCATTTGTGTTGTAATGCTATTAGGATCAAACAAAGTACTTTTGCACAACCTTGTGGAGGTGCGGCTGGGGCACAGGGCGTCAAACGCTGTCTGCCCTTTTGTTTACATTGTGAAATAAGGTTATCTTTTTCTGTAAATTTGATCTTTCAGCTTTAGTTGGGGAATTGAATACTTTTTGTAAACCTACAAAGTCAGCAGTGGCTCAAATATTCAATCTACTACGTTAATAGTGGGTTTATTTTGACATGGAGGGACAAAATACCACTGAATCAATTTGTATTCGATGGAATCATTGAATAAAATACGTACTTGATATATTTGTGTTATCAAATGGGGACGGCTTGGCGAAGTTGGGAAAGTGTCCGTGTCAGCAATCTGAGGGTTGCTGGTTCAATCCCCACCTTCTTCCACCCTAATCACTTCCGTTGTGTCCTTGAGCAAGACACTTCACCCTTGCCCCTGATGGGTCCTGGTTAGCGCTGTGCATGGCAGCTCCCGCCATCAGTGTGTGAATGTGTGTGTGTGTGAATGGGTGAATGTGAAAATAGTGTCAAAGCGCTTTGAGTTTAAAAAAAAAAAAAATAGATAAGCGCTATACAAGTACAACCCGTCTACCATTTAACATCAAATGTAATTTGAGTAGAATATTTAAATGCGTTAGATTACATGTTTTGACTACAATCATGGATAAATATCGGCCAGTACAGTATGCATAGCAACTCTTTGATTTCAACATTAGATATTCCTGTGATAAAAATTGCAAGGTGCTTAGTAGTGATTTGTGTCATGTACCTCTTTTATTCTTGGATTGCAAGCCTCCTCGCTGAATGTGACTCCACCTCTGCCTCCCGCTGGACCATACAGCGGTTGTTGTTTTCCTGGTCACAAATGGAAGCGACTTAGTGAATGTTATGTCTGTGCACACATGTGCATGTTTTTATGTGGAGGAATAGGAGGGGGGGAAGTAATTTTTTGCAAACATGCACAAAACATGGGGTCTGGAAGCTTCAAGGCACAAAAGGTTAAGTGTTGTTTTGATACAGTCAAGGGGTGTATGTGTGTGTCTGTGCGTGCATGTACGCATGTTTTTGTGTGTGTTGCTTGACAGCATTAAGTCACACTAGTGGCACAAAAATTATTATATTAATGCGTATTTGTGGTGAGAAAAAAGCCTGACTTTTGATGTGCATCATAACATAAGATCTAAAAAAAGAACAATTTCTAACGTCATCTTGATATGCATTAAATCAACGTTTTTATGCTGCATGATTGACGGGGCTAATGGATTCTCCTTGGTGCAACGAATCAAACTATTTAACTATTTTCCTGCCTAAATGGGTTGCCAAAGAAAAGGGAGAGTAGCCATTTTAACTTAAATAATGTCAAATGTAGTTAAAATGTAATGCCAAGGAAATGGCCAGACTGATGGAAAGTAAATAAATGTTCCCTGGGGTTGTGAACACAGCATACAAATTGATCTGGATCATCATAACTTTTTCAGTTGACTGCTTTGTCATGTTCATCTTAGTCATATCTTGTTACAGCTTGGCTTGTGCCTTTCAATGTGGTGAACCTACTAAACTCTATGCCCCTTTTTTCTCACCCATTGTAGTGCTTTTTTCTTTTCTTTTGAACAAATCTCAGTTATTGGTCAAAAACAGTGTTTCGTAGGCTGGTTTCACCATATATAGCTGACCTACTTATCCTGCATACCCCGGTCAGAGCCCTTAGGTCATCTAAGCAGTGCTTTTTAGAATGCCCAAGGTCGAGGCTGAAGACGAGAGGAGATAGGGCTTTTGTGATAGTAGGCCCTAAACTCTGTAATGCTCCCTCTGAATCTCAGATCGGCGGCAACATCTCCCGATACTTTTAAATCTTTAAAAGTCCTCTTATTTGCGCTGGCGTTTAACACAAGCTGAGCTGGGCATATGTAAGGTCATTTTCATGTTTTTCTTTTTATGCATTTTAGATGTTCTGTACTTATTGTGATGTTTATTATTATTATTTATATTTTAATCTGTACAGCACTTTCAGGCAGTAGTTCTGTTTTAAATTGTGTTGTATAAATACATCTACATGGACCTTGACCGTGCCACTTTGCAGTTCACTTTTTGCGGTCTCAGTGCATCACATATTTTAAAATGGCATCGACTACCTTGAGATTTGAGAACCCATTTAAGTCCTGATGTTAATTTTTTTAATGTGTTTTAACAGCATATAAAGTATTTACAAGTGTGTGTAAACGGCTTGTGGAGGGCTTATAACGACATTAAATGCATATTATATTGAGGAAAAAGTCAGACAGAAAGTTTTCCTACCACAGGGGCGTCTGAAATGTGGCCCCCGCAATAATCGAGGAAACTATTAATACACTATGGAATACCATTTTCTTTAAACTGTGGAATAATAATTATTTAGGCACGAGGTGATCTCACTAGTTTGCTGTAATTGCGGTTACATTGTGCGATATAGCAATTATATCGTGATAATGCATATTGATGACACATTGTAGCTGTGTCCCACAAATTTGACAACTATAAACTAACTAACAAACACGTCTTCTACTTACCTTTATATGCTTGCTAGTGTCTAATGCCCCTCCACAATGCAAAGTCACTTCGAAGTCAGCAGTTAAGGCCTCCATGGTGGCAAATAATTGAATAAGTAACGTCAGCATTGGTGTGACCAATAGTGCCCCTGTAACTACTTGGTATTGGATCCATACCCAAATTTGTAGTATCATAACAATGGAGGAAAAGGTGTTTATTAAATTTTAACAGAAGTGGAGATAGAATTACAACAGAAAGTAACCAAATATTAACAGTAAATTAACAAGAAGATTAATAATAATAATAATTTTGCAATATGTTATTTAGGGCTGCAACAATTTGTCGCCGACCATTATATTTGTTGACAATAGTGGTGACGTCATCACTCGTGTTTTTCCGCACAGAAAAACACAAACACAACGGCAGTGATAACATGTAAAGTTTGAGGATATTTCCTCTTATTTATGTTAACATTAATATCTCGCTCATTTTGCAAATAGGCGCCAGGGCCCCTGCGACCCCAAAGGGAATAAGCGGTAGAAAATGGATGGGATGGATGGATTTTGCAAAGCGGACCTTGTTTTTATGGCAGAACATCTGTGATACGCGAGAATTTAAAGCAAGAGACATGATGTCAGACATTTGGAGGGAGGAGGCGTTCTCAACCTCTGTAAGATTTAGCTTCTACCTTGCAGCAGTTACAGTATAAATATATCTTTTTTGAATTCATTAATCAACTTTGTTTTACATAAGCACATGCCTAAAATAACTGAAGCTGTATTTAGAAGTTGATTGGAAACGTTTGAGCCATTAAATGTGTACGCTTTATCATCTGACAGGTGGACTAGATAATCGTTGACTAACCAACTATCATAATAATCGTTAGTGGCAGCCCTAATGTCACTGCATACCAGCAGCCAAATTCGGAGCCTTTGTAACCTGTAAATGGTTCAATTATAAAAAAAAATTACCAAATAATATATTGCCTATCGCCTCAAAACTCACACTGCCTGCCGAGCAGGCATTACATCTGTGAAGCTGATTTTTTTTTCAATACAAATAAAAGGTGTTTCTCAAATGGGAACTGCACTTTTTTGGGAATTTTGCTTATCGTGAAGAATCATTGTGAAGACAATGCGACGGATGCATTTAAAAAAAGTGCATTCAACCTCGTAAATAAATGTGAATAAAAGTTTTCTTACAATGGAACCAATGGAGGTGCCTTATTCCACCCATAAAACCCAGTATGTTTGGATGTTTTAAGGGCTTTATAGGCACTCAAAAGCTCCATTGTAAGCAGACTTGATATCATATTTATTTTGTATTTAAAATGCATAAAAAAGAAAACATGTGTTCCTGTCTTACATAAGAGTTGTGAACGATAGGCAAAATTCCCCCTCAAAAAAGTGCAGCTCCACTTTAAGGGTTTCGACCGGCCCAAAATGAAAGGAGAATGGAAGAGACAAATGTAGCGTGTGTAATGCAGGCCACAATTAAATATTTAATAATAAGCTTAATTAAGATGTTGACATGCTATTTTAAATAAGTTAATCAATTGTGAAAAAACGTTCAGAGTATGAGTGAATGTTAGGACAATTCATGTGTAGATTTGTACGCCCCCTTCAATAAGTGTCTTACCATAAATGAACATCTAAGTACTCTCTGCAGTTGAGTAAATGAGCATGTTTCTTCTTGATGCTTTGTAACTTGTCTGGTGATTTCAACATTAAAATCTTATTTCCATTCCTTCAGATGTGCACACCAGCCAACACACCAGCGACACCCCCAAATTTCCCAGACGCCCTGACCATGTTCTCCCGGCTCAAGGCGTCAGAAAGCTTCAACAGCAGCAGCCCCATGGCGGCGTCCATGGCCACCTCCCCTCCACCCCCTCAGGTCGGCGGCTGGGGGGTGTCACCAAACGTACCCAACATGCCGACGCCCTCACAGGGACTCTGGACTCCGGGGCAACCCCCCACACAACCATGCCCCGCTTGGCCCACGGGTGTCAACCCCCACGCAGGCGCCGAGCAAAAGGCTAGTGTAGCAATGGAGGCTGAGAGATGAAGAGTCACGGCGGGACTGAAACCCTGCCCTGCCTCCCCCCGGATGATTGGGATGGAGAGAGGGCGACCATATGATAATTTGTCATTTTCCCCAAATGGACGGATGAGATGGAACCTACGCAAACCAAGAGATACTTTGGGTGAACTATTAAGGAGTAAACCAATGCAAAAGTAGAAATACAGGATACGCACACACATAGAAATAAAAGTATGTGAAGGTTGTTTTTTTCCCAAGAGAATTATTGGAATTGTAAAAAATTGTTTGAAAAAAGACAAAAAAAATCATGCCCAAGGATTTTATGAGATGTTCAAGGACATTCAAGGCAGAAATTTTTTTAGAATTGTTTTCACCCCAACACTTCTTTTTACTAGCCAGTGTTTTTTTTCCACTGGTCTTCTTGAGTTTCTGTCTGTGCTGCATGACAAGAGAGGAACTTGCAATGCAGTGTTTTACAGTGACTGAATCATCACGCACTAGAGTGTGTGTCTGTGTGAGTGTGTGCGTGTGTAAGATCGTGAGAGCAGGATTTGTTATCAAAATGCATACACACCAATATATAAATCTATAAATGTATACGTAAACACACACAAATACACACATTATCGCTCAGAAGAAAACACCTCCGTCAAAGTGGGGCTTCCTCTTACCTCACCTGGTGGTCACCTGACTTCTTTTTAGCCAATCAGGGATTCTTCTTAAACCAACAGTTTCCTCTTGAAAACACAGGACATGTTCTTAAAAATGTGCTTCTCTTAAGGGCGCTTGTCGCTTTGGTTCATGCTATTCTCGCCGCAGCGGCTTATTTCCGAAGCCGAGTCTACAACTGTATACTTTTATGAAATTATTGGTTGTACAAGAAAACATGGTTTAATGTAATATTGTTTGTAAATGCTGATAGTTTTTATTATGTTGGAGGACTTAAGGGAGGTGGTTCTGCTAAAAAAAAAAAAAATACACGACTACTCCATTTTTCTACACAAATACGCTTTTTTGCATGATGTGTCTGTAACATCTTTTATAGCAAACATACTGTATGTTTCCAAAGCTAATCAACTAATTTGAATCAGATCATCTCAGACTGATAGCAAATTGGCAAAAAGTGTCTTGTTGATCACAACATCAGGACAACATGGGTAACGCTAACCAAAAGCTATTTGTTACCAAGGTTAATAGGGCCACACTGATTTAAATAAACAAGTATACAATCATAACATTTCGAAATAAAAACTGCAATTACAAGAATGAAGTAACAATTTTAAGAGAAAAATGTTTTTATGAGAATTAAGAAATTCATTAACAGTGACTGTTTTTGTTAAATATTATCATGTAGTTACTAAACAGCAAGTTGATTGTCACTTCAATCATTAAAACTGCAATAATAGTACTTTATTGTGATATTTTTTAAAAGACAACTACAATTTGTATTTTTTATAGTATGACAACCTAATTTACATTACTTTTCTCTTGAAAAATTGCACTTTTTTTTCTTAAATAATTACGATTTTACTCTTCTTGCAACGTAACTTTCTTGTACCATAACAATGTATGCGTTATATATTTGTTCTGTCTTGTAACATCATTATTTTTTTCTTCCTTACAATTTTTACCATGTTGTTTTAATGTAACAACAGATTTTATTTTCAATGTGGCCCTAATAATCCTTTTGTAATGTGGACTCCCTGCAGATAGTATACTTGTATCCAACTGCCGTCTGACAGGATTTAAAGGGTGTAGCGTTGCCCAGTCCTCTTTGCTGAGGGTGGGAAGGGGCTGCTCAGGGGTGACCCTGATTTACGGCAATATATTACACAAGGTTCTGCCCTTGGTTTTAATTTGTTTGTATCATTATTGTTTTGTTTTTTTATTATTATTTGATGAAAGAAAAAAATGTGGCGATACACAATATATTAACTAGCAGGTGTCTTTTCAAAGATTTAAAAATATTAGGGAAATTATGGATATAATAATGAATAAATCATTTGATATGATTTACTTTAAACTTGAGCTTTGGTTCATTTTCCCCACGCTTCATACTTTATTTGGTTTAAATCTGAGTGTTTTTGGGTTGGCTTGTTCATAAATGGTTTGTTCATGTATGTCCACACCCCCCACTTTGTATGACTGTATAAGACCATTCCCACAATATTTGTGGACTACCTTGATAATTAACTTATCATTTTTGTGAACCTAAATAAATATTGTTTGTCAACCTAATATGTACGTTTGAATGTGTTTATAATTATAGAGTAGCCAAGTCATATTGCTACTTAGAGTGGTCATGAGTGAGCACAACAGCTGAGGCTACAAATTGTTGAAAAGTATTATTTTTGAATCAAATAACGTAATACCAGTTAACCACTAGGCCAGTGGTTCTCAAATGGAGGTACGCGTACCTTTGGGGGTAATTGAATGTATGCCAAAGAGTATGTGAGATTTTTTTTAAATATTCTAAAAATAGCAACAATTCAAAAATCCTTTATAAATATATTTATTGAATTCAACAAAATATGAATGTAAGTTCATAAAATGTGGGAAAAAATTACAACAATGCAATATTCAGTGTTGACAGCTAGATTTTTTTGTGGACATGTTACATGAATATTGACGTTAACGATTTCTTTTTTTGTGAAGGAATGTTTAGAATTAAGTTCATGAATCCAGATGGATCTCTAGTACAATCCCCAAAGAGGGCGCTTTAATTTGATGATTACTTCTATGTGTAGAAATCTTCATAGATCACTTGTTTATTTTTCCACTAGTTTTTAGTTATTTTTATTTATATTTTTCCAAATAGTTCAAGAAAGAGTACTACAAATGAGCGATATTTTGCACTGTTATACAATTTAATAAATCAGAAACTGATGACATAGTGCTGTATTTTACTTGTTTATCTCTTTTTTTCAACCAAAAAAGCTTTGCTCTGATTAGGGGGTACTTGAATTAAAAACATGTTCACAGGAGGTACATCACTGAAAAAAGGTTGAGAACCACTGCACTAGGGCTTGTTAGGACACAAGGATGAGGTGTTCAAGTGCACTGCGTATTTTTGGCTTTCATAAGATCTACGCGTTCTATGGTCTATCCATCCATTTTCTTGAGTACGGATGAAACCGGTGGTCTTTTCCTCTGCGTTGTGTGGATTTTATGGAAGACGACCTACACCATGTGTTGCTGCTCGGATGCACTTTCCTGACAATACAGAAAATACACACGTTGTCAAAATTATTCTGCCATCTTCAAGCCCGTCTCACGTTATCGTGGACGAAAGAGAAGTAGGAAGGCATGTCCAAGGCGTATAAAAAGACAGGTGTCACAGTAATTATTGCAGTAGGTGGGACAACGAACAATGGTTCCCCGTTGACAAAACATCGAACAACCTTCAGGTATTTACATGTAACATTCACATTTTGTGTAATTATAACAATACAACATTATATAATACATTATTTACATTGTTATAATTGACCCTGTTACGCGGATAATAAAATATAGAATTACAGAAAAAAAAAATCGTATCAAAATACAACATGTTGCAATGTGATAGTCATGTACGGATCCTGAGTTAACATGTTTCAAGATTGATTATTGTCATATGCACAATTAGACAGTTTGCTCCAGAGCAGTTTTAATCACTCGCTGGAGTGCCTTCCTGTCCTTAGCAGTGCAGTTTCCATCCCAGACCGTGATTGAGCTGGTAAGGACACTCTCAACCGTACTTTTGTAGAAGTTGCTGAGAATTTTGGGTGGCATGCCAAATTTTCTCAGCCTTCTTAGGAAGTACAGACGCTGCTGGGCTTTCGTTATTGTTTAAAGAAATGAACGGTTTAAAGGAGACACCTTAGGAAGTAGACTAGACCAGCGAAATGCATTTTAAAGTCAAGTTTACGTCCGACTACGTGTCAACAGCATCCGCATGGCTATCCCTCCCCGCCTATCTTAACTCATCGCCACCAAGATTCTTCAATAAAGGTAAATACAACTATGTTGTATAAATAAAATTATGTTAAAGGGGCTGTTTGCTTAATGTTACATATTTTAAAACCAAAACATCACTAGGCACTTATAGATAGATAGATAGTACTTTATTTATTCCGTCAGGAGAGTTCCTTCAGGAAAATTACAATTTTCAGCACAATCCCATTCAAGATCAGACAAACATTACAGGGAGACAGAACAGGATCGCTGACGGGTCTGCCGGCTTCCAGCGCCCCTTACAAAAAAGATGACATACAGGTAAACATTAGCCTAGGCTGAACATATTCTGTAATCCCCAAAAGAGGACACATATGTGCTGCCAAGGTGGGCAGGTGATAATTTGCCAATGATACTTGAACTTGCTTCATAAATAATATATTTATTTGAATAAAGCATTGTTTCTCCTCTGTTGACAACAGTTTTCGCGCTCAGAATTTAAAAAAATGGGGACCCACAGTAAATTTTTGGGGTCCCACTTTTTTGTAAGCGTTTTGAAAACAAATGATAAACATATGCATTGTCCTGTTATATCTCACATTCTATACTGTGTTTTGGAAAAATGTTGTCATAAACGTTACTTAATTCATTAAAATAAATAATATAAAAATAAGTTATAAACATTCATTCACTTTCTTCTTTCCTTCATGGATCTAAGCTTTACTGCTGCTGGTAGCTTTTTCTAGGCTTTTATTTAATAAGTTGTACGATAGGTGTATTCATTTCAGTATAAAAGTGTAAAAAGTGTTTTGCTTCGGTCACAAAATGATGATAATGGTGTGCCAGGCCATACATACGTTTTATATGTAATGCTTAAATCTCTGGAGACTACATCAACTTCAGATCTATTCCTCATTTCAAAAAGTTTTAGTTCTTTTTATGTTTTGTTTTTAGTTTGTTTGTTTTCCACCTTTTTTGTCAAACAAAACTGTTTTTCTTTATGGCAAACATACAAAATATGCTAAATCTTCTACCAAAAATATTTTTCAAAGTAGAATATTTGTTGTGATGTAATCGGGGTTTTGGGGGGTGTATATTCTAGCATCCCGGAAGAGTCAGTGTTGCAAGGGGTTCTGGGTATTTGTTCTGTTGTGTTTATGTTGTGTTACAGTGCAGATGTTTTTCCGAAACGTGTTTGTCATTCTTGTTTGGTGTGGGTTCACAGTGTGACGCATATTTGTAACAGTGTTAAAGTTGTTTGAACGGCCACCCTCAGTGTGACCTGTATGACTGTTGAGTGTTGACCAAGAATGCTTGAATTGACATTCAACCCACTACCTTGCTCTCTTGCTCCCTCTGTCTCTGTCCCTCCCTCACAAATATTGCTGCGTGCGCACACCTTCACAATTTGTTTATTTTTTAACCTGTTCTTAACCCTTTACGTACGTTGAAAATACACACAACCCTGACTCAAAACGCCGGACATTTGAGGCATTTAAGAAACCCTGCCCGGACACCCCGGACAGTCCCGCAAAAGAGGACATGTCCGGGGAAAAGAGGACGTATGGTCAGTCTCGCTAACTTAGCCAATTCGCTTTTATTAGCCAACTGGTACCGAAAAACTCGATAGGTCCACGCATGCGCGATGCCTACGTCAGGACTTGCAACAGTTTGGGAAGACAAGCGGTAGCAATAGATGGGTATAGCTGCAGCAGCAGGCACTTCAAGATGCTGTTTGCAACTTCCTCAGAGGAACATTTTTCACAGCAAAAAATAGAACACCACCGACTAGCTTATCTTATTTATCATTAGTGGTTTTAACAGAACACGTGTTTGACAATTTTCTTTTTTTTCACATTTACAATATTTATGTCATAATTTTATTTGCCGGAAGGCAAAGCTCTCAATTTACCGGTCGATCTACGTTCCCATCCTCACCTATGGTCATGAGCTCTGGGTCATGACCGAAAGGATAAGATCACGGGTACAAGCGGCCGAAATGTGTTTCCTCCGCCGTGTGGCGGGGCTCTCCCTTAGAGATAGGGTGAGAAGCTCTGCCATCCGGGAGGAACTCAAAGTAAAGCCGCTGCTCCTTCACATCGAGAGGAGCCAGATGAGGTGGTTCGGGCATCTGGTCAGGATGCCACCCGAACGCCTCCCTAGGGAGGTGTTTAGGGCACGTCCAACCGGTAGGAGGCCACGGGGAAGACCCAGGACACGTTGGGAAGACTACGTCTCCCGGCTGGCCTGGGAACGCCTCGGGATCCCCCGGGAAGAGCTAGACGAAGTGGCTGGGGAGAGAGAAGTCTGGGTTTCCCTGCTTAGGCTGTTGCCCCCGCGACCCGACCTCGGATAAGCGGAAGATGATGGATGATGGATGGATGTCATAATTTTTTTATTACCGGCCCGAAAATGTGTTTACGGCTGTCACTCCTGCGGTCTTGTCAATACCTACGCGCAGGAAAGATGTGCAAACATACAAAAGCAGTCCAAAAGAAGCAATGAACAATTAATTTGCAGTCATGAAAGCACTATTGCTGTGTGGGCCGCTAACACCACCAAAGGCATTTAAAATCCTGTTTGTCACATTTCAAAACAATAAAAGCAACATCACGTTGATTTGTATTTCTAAAAATACTCAATCAATCAATCAATGATTATTTATATAGCCCTAAATCACTAGTGTCTCAAAGGGGTGCACAAACCACAACACAAACCACTACAACATCCTCGGTTGGGCCCACATAAGGGCAAGGAAAAGTCACACCCAGTGGGACGTCGGTGACAATGATGCCTATGAGAAACCTTGGAGAAGACCGCATATGTGGGCAGCCTTCCCAGAGAGTTGAAGCTGTAATAGCTGCAAAAGGTGGACCCACATCATATTGAACCCTATGGTTTATAAATGGGATGGCACTTCAAGTTCATATGTGAGTCAAGGCTGGTGGCCAAATACTTTTGGCAATAAAGTATTTATTTTACTTTTCAAGTTTTTTTTGCTCACTGTCCATGAAGCACATGAGTCATGGCCAATTGTGCAAATTAGATAATGTTGGATCTTGTTTGAATCTCCACTATGCAATCTGGGTGATGCCTCCCTTTTTAAGATAAAAGTGCCACAAATGAAAGCCACAAAAAACAGGGGGAGGAGTTGCTTTTAAAAGTATTTCTGTGAAGCCAGCTATGTCTCCTTGAGTGGCTATCTATACACATACTCACAAACACCAGCTGTCCAATAGCCCCCAACACATACGAAGCACAGCAGAAGAAATATTACATGTCCTCAGCTGACGTCTACTCCGCTCCATCCTTTGCTGGAGACTCAGAGCCAATTTGTCAATGCGGTTTGAAGTCAATGTCGACAACTGCAACGCAAACAATCATAATGAATAGGTTTTGTCAGAGAGTATTCGATAACGACCCCAAAAAGCAGTGAAAGTACCTAAGGACACAGTTGCAATATTTCACTTACTTTTTGTTCATGTTGAAGTTGCACAGCATTTTCTTCACTTTGCTTCCCACACACTAATAATAAATTGTATTTATATAGCGCTTTTTGAAGGCACTTAAATACACTGCAAATGGTACTCTAGTTTTGATAATAATTGCACTGCTTCATATTTAAAGCTTTTTCTATATATTATGTCAAAATAAAAAATAAAACAATTGTAAGAGTAAACATTCTATGCATCTGTTATATGCATTTGAAAATAGGCCTATATTCTGGAAAAAAGAGGAAAACATTATTCTTGGACAGATAATTATCAGGCCAATAAAATAAATTGTATGGTTAGACCAATAACTCTGATTAAAATAACCATAAACATTTTTTCCAATTGCTTGCATCTTGGCTTCTTCCCGGAAGTGAAAAACGGTGGTCAACCAAGCCAAGATGAGATGTGTGCAGCAAGAAGCCTGCAAACTATCTGATTATGCAAGAGGCCTAGATCTTGCTGCAAAAGCAGATAAGAGCAACAAAATCAAACTATACAATGGAATAGATCTTGTCGAGTGATATCAAGGATTATCTGTTGGTTGTGTTCCCAGATATATCGAACTATCTTGTGCTACAAACGTCATCATGCACTACAAAACAGATTGAAACTTGAAAAACCATGGAGGTCTACAACTTCTTTGTGTGTGGTTAGAGGTCAAGGACATTGCTGTCATTTTTGCTAGTGTAAGGTTGCATTTCATGATTTAACTTTGCGTCTTCAGACATGTTTGTTGCCTTTTTGTTGTTGCATTTGCCGTTACAAATAAAATTTTTTTCCCCGTCTTTCTCAATATATAATTATATATGTCAACGTTGCGTATGTGCTGAAAGCTTAATCTATGATTGCTGTCTTTGGCAAAAGCTCAACTCTTTTAGGTTTTGCTCATATTTGATTGGTGTTCTCCAGACAAGAAAGGACTCTTCGCTGTGAGAAAAAGCGACATCTCTGCAGCAAAACGCCTGCTGCACCCGTCTTTCAGGTGGGTGGTGCTTCACTTCCGTGTTTAGATTATGGTTAAGGTACAGTGATAACATAACATTTAAATTGATTCTATGACTGATTTAGTAAAAGTAAGATGACATAAAATTGGCGGTCGGCAGGAGACTTTTTTATTGCAAACATCCATCCATCCATCCATTTTCTACCGCTTATTCCCTTTGGGGTCACGGGGGGTGCTGGTGCCTATCTCAGCTACAATCGGGCGGAAGGCGGGTTACACCCTGGACAAGTCGCCACCTCATCACAGGGCCAACACAGACACAGACAACATTCACACTCACATTCACACACTAGGACCAATTTAGTGTGTTGCCAATCAACATATCCCCAGGTGCATGTCTTTGGAGGTGAGAGGCAGCCGGAGTACCCGGAGGGAACCCACAAATTCACGGGGGGCACATGCAAACTCCACACAGAAAGATCCCGAGCCTGGGATTGAACCCAGGACCTTGTTATTGTGAGGCAGACACACTACATCCATTTTCTACCACTTGTCCCTTTTGGTGTATATATACATTTGTATATATATATATATATGTGTGTGTGTGTGTGTATACTGTGTATATATATATATATATATATATATATATATATATATATACATTATATATATATATATACACAGTATACACACACACATGTATATATATATATATATATATTTATATATATATATATATATATATATATATATATATATATATATATAATGTACACACACACAAATTTACACCTTAGTGGCCTAGTGGTTAGAGTGTCCGCCCCGAGATCAGTAGGTTGTGAGTTCAAAAATCACCATAAATGATTCTCGGGTGCGGCACTGCTGCTGCCCACTGCCCCCCTCACTTCCCAGGGGGTGATCAAGGGGATGGGTCAAACGCAGAGGACAAATTTCACCACAGCTAGTGTGTGTGTGTGTATATATATATATATATATATATATATATATATATATATTATATATATGTATATATATATATATATATATATATATTATATATATGTATATATATATATATATATATATATATATATATATATATATATATATATATTAACATTAACAGTGCAATACGTTTTCATAACATGGTCACTACTGCCTACTTTGTCTTGTTATATTCTTATTTTACTGTTATATTGTTATTCCCAATGTTTTTATTCTTTTTGTAATATTTCTCTATTTTGTTTCCATTTAAACCCCCATTATTTACTTTTTAATTTTTTCTTTAAATTGATCTCAACTCTGTACACTGCTGCTGGAATTTTAATTTTCCTGAAGGAATCAATAAAGTACTATCCATCTATCTATCTATCTATCTATCTATCTATCTATCTATCTATCTATCTATCTATCTATCTATCTATATATATATATATATATATATATATATATATATATATATTTAGATAGATCCCGCCCTGGGCCAAATTAATTATTTTAACCCGATGTGGCACCAGGGACAAACATGTTGGGGAACCTTGCATTAGACTGTAAAGATGTATTTAACCCCACTAGTATCCATGGATTTTGCAGGATTGAAAATCATACTGTGCCGTATGCAAATTTGATAACAATGATGTGGCATTGGAGTGTTAGGGATAGAAAGGAATCAATTATGAAATCTAAATAAGAACATTCTGTTATGTGTTGCAATCCAGCATGTGTATATAACAGTATTAAGACACTGCTCAGTATACTGCTTCTTAGTTATTTGGCACTAAAAGTCAGCCAAAGATTATGACAACACAACTGAACTTTCTGCTACTTGTGTGTGTGTGAGTGTGTGTGTTTGTGTGTGTGTGTGTGTGTGTGTGTGTGTGTGTGTGTGCGTGCATGTGTGCGTGTGTGTGTGTGTGCTTGACCGCAATGAACCTGCCACAATGACTGTGTGCCATTCCATCCACTCTTGTGTCCAAGTTCCCGAGTTAAACACAAAGCAGGCTTTATTTCGGTTTTCACTGTTGTATCAGTGCTGCCTGGCTGCATGCATTAGCACCAGCCTCAGCAAACACACACACATCCAACTGTGTAATGTGGGAAGTGACATTCCCACTTTCACTTTCAAAGCAGCTGGATTGGTGAAAGTAAAACAATGTCATCTCATTTCCCCAAGTATCCAATGAGTACAACATGATGATGGGGTTCAAATAAGAGCAGACCAATCAGCATCCTTCTAAGAAACTACTATGGGCGTGGATTTAATATTCTGCTAGCTTGTCGAATAGCATGGATTGTTGCCATAGCAGCACTTTTAATTAGACCTGGATTTGCCAGGTATTACTTTTTTTTATAATCACCATAATTTTTTATTCAAGAAAATCATTAGAAATATTTGAAAATATTTCATAGTTAAAACCCAAATACAGACAGGTTATATTATGGTCAGAGAGCACAGAGTTGCAAAGACAAGGAGTATGGGCAAATCATTAATGCTAACTTGCATACACTCAAATGCTCCCTTAATTACCCACACATTTGGCACACAAAAAATTACAGCAAGATAAGAAATGTGGTCTAGAACTTATTTATATGCACACCTCTGACTCTATAAAGCCTGGTGTATGTTCTGACGTCCAAAAAAAAAGTTTTTTTTTAACAATATACAGTGGGGCAAAAAAGTATTTAGTCAGCCACCGATTGTGCAAGTTCTCCCACTTAAAATGATGACAGAGGTCTGTAATTTTCATCATAGGTACACTTCAATTGTGAGAAACAGAATGTGAAAAAAAAATCCAGGAATTCACATTTTAGGAATTTCAAAGAATTTATTTGTAAATTAAGGTGGAAAATAAGTATATGGTCAACCATTCAAAGCTCCCACTGATGGAAGGAGGTTTTGGCTCAAAATCTCACGATACATGGCCCCATTCATTCTTTCCTTAACACGGATCAATCATCCTGTCCCCTTAGCAGAAAAACAGCCCCAAAGCATGATGTTTCCACCCCCATGCTTCACAGTAGGTGTGGTGTTCTTGGGATGCAACTCAGTATTCTTCTTCCTCCAAGCACGACGAGTTGAGTTTATACCAAAATGGATACATGGATGATACAGCAGAGGATTGGGAGAATGTCATGTGGTCAGATGAAACCAAAATAGAACTTTTTGGTATAAACTCAACTCGTCGTGTTTGGAGGAAGAAGAATACTGAGTTGCATCCCATTGGGGAATAGGGATGTAACAATATTAAAATTTAATATTACAGTAATTGTGATAAAAATGATCACGGTTATCACTATCATCCATCCATTTTCTACCGCTTATTCCCTTTGGGGTTGCAGGGGGCGCTGGTGCCTATCTCAGCTACAATTGGGCAGAAGGCGGGGTAGACCCTGGACAAGTCGCCACCTCATCGGAGGGCCAACACAGATGGACAGACAACATTCACACACTAGGGCCAAGTTAGTGTTGCCAATCAACCTATCCCCAGGTGCATGTCTTTGGAGGTGGGAGGAAGCCGGAGTACCTGTAGGGAACCCACGCAGTCACAGGGAGAACATGCAAACTCCACACAGAAAGATCCCGAGCCCGGGATTGAACCCAGGACTACTCAGGACCTTCGTATTGTGAGGCAGACGCACTAACCCCTCTGCCACTGTGAAGCCATTATCATTATTGCGGTTTTGTTAAATGTTTTTTGACTGATTTATTGATACTTTTATTAGTAGATTGCACAGTTCAGTACATATTCCGTACAATTGACCACTAAATGGTAACACCCGAATAAGTTTTAATCAATTCATGTTCAAATACTACTTGTACACTCACGGAAATCTTATGACCATTTTTTTTAAGTTAAGAATATAGAACTATCACTCTGGTAGTAGTACTGTAAGAGAGGACAGCCTGTAGGTTTTGCAGAATTGTTCAAACAGAAATGGGTTTATATGAGTTTAGATTGGGCTATAGTTTCTTAAAGCGGAAAGACGTTAATGTCTCGTTTTCATGTTAGCATTCAAGCTAGCTAGCTGGTGCCAGTCAGCCCGTGGGTATATCAAAGTGCAACTATCGTTTTTTTTATAATTTTAATTTAAAATAGTAGTACTAACTGTCAGGAGTTTTACAACAGTTATCATTAATACTGTTTATTGTTACATCCCTAATGGGGACTAACATCTATTAAAAGTTACAGATATAAATTGAACCATGCATCCTCTCCAAAGCATCTCACTCACTTCCCTTTGCAGTCTTAGGAAAGTGGCGGTGGAGATTTTCAAAAGACAAGCCAATAAAAGTGTTTTCCAGGTGAATGAGCAGCTTGTTACACTGCAGGGCATCGCCACCACACATTTTCTCACACTTACACTTACACGCAGCAAGAATGTGAAAGTTAACTCTTTTACACCAGGAAAGCTGGACTTTGCTACCCGAATGGAACGGCCGTTTTCTTTAAATATGACTTACCCCACACATGACTCAAGTGTCTGCTTTGTATCAAACACATTTTTCTGCACTGATATCGTGCCTGTGAGGCAGCCATTATGAAACATTCATGATCCCTGCGGGGGAATTGGACCGTTTGCGAGCAAGCAGTATATACTGCATATTGGATTTAGACCAACACTTACACCATATACACTAGTATGCTCAATAAACCATCTATTAAAATACATAATATCAAGTTCCATTTAACAGAAGACATACAACTTGGCCTAGTGTTGGAGATAGGTATTGCACCCCGACATCTCTGCCAGTTTGTCGGTGACAAGCAGGTTTTTGTCTCACGATTGCCAATTCTGAGCATTGGAACATTTCCAGGGACATGGTGGCCTGATATATTGGTCTTCCTCTAGAACCCGCCTCACCTAAGACCTATACACTCCAGCCAGTAGAAGCCACTTAATGACATTAAGTAGTTCAGTGGTTCTCAACCTTTTTTCAGTGATGTACCCCATGAAAAATTGTTTTAATTCAAGTACCCCCTACTCAGAGCAAAACATTTTTGGTTAAAAAAAAAGAGATAAAGAAGTAAAAAACTATGTCATCAGTTTCTGATTTATTAAATTGTATAACAGTGCAAAAATATTGCTCATATGTAGTGGTCTTTCTTGAACTATTTGGAAAAAAGATATAAAAATAACAAATGATTCAATTATAAATAAAGATTTCTGCACATAGAAGTAGTCATCAACTTAAAGTGCCCTCTTTGGGGTTTGTACTAGAGATCAATCTGGATTCATGAATTTACTGTAATTCTAAACATTTCTTCGCAAAAAAAGTAATCTTTTACATCAATATTTATGGAACATGTCCACGAAGCATCAAGCTGTCAACACTGAATGTTGCATTGTTGCATTTCTTCTCACAGTTTATGAACTTACATTTATATTTTGTTGAAGTATTATTCAATAAATATATAAAAATATTACTTACCCCTTGGCATACCTTCAAGTATCCCCAGGGGTACGCGTACCCCAATTTGAGAACCACTGCATTAGTACCTCAGCTTACAAACACATTGCGTTCCACGACTGTGCTCATAACTCAAAAGACTCATATCTCAAATCAGCCCTTCGCATCTACAACAACACAATTTTAACATGCCTTTAAAAAAAATAGTTTGAAACACATTACAATTGCATGTATTACATCCATCCATCCATCCATCCATTTACTACCGCTTGTCCCTTTTGGGGTCACGAGGGGGTCTATCCTACAATTGTTTTATGACATACTGTAATATTATTGATCAACATTTACTTAGGAGAGCAGACATACAAGGGTGCATGTTTGCCAAATTGTCAACCTTTTTTGCGTGTCGTAATAGTTACCATCACATGACTGTAAGTCACATCAAAGGTTTAACAAGTACAATATACAGGTGAAACTAAAAAAAAGAGAATAATGTTCAAGTTCGTTCATGTCAGCAATTCAACTTCAAATGTGGAACTTGTGTGGTACATGATCATTAGATGCAAAGTGACATACAGTATGTCAAGCTTTTATTTGTTGTCATTTTGTTGATCATGGCTTGTTTTTTGAAAACCTAACATTTTGTGATATTTTCAGTTCAAGGTTATTTATCTGGACCCCTTTTCACTGCACACCAAATCAAATTTTTCTTTTGCCCTCAAGTGATACAGATCTGATATTTTTGGCACTCTAAACATTACAAAGTGATATTTTTACATCAGATTTGGGCCACATCAGTAGTCAAAATCCAACTTTAATCTTTTCAAATGTGACTTCAGTCTAAACGTAAATGCAACCCGAATGCAACGAGCCATATTTGGGCGAGCTACGTCATTCGTATGCGTGAGGAAAGACACAGCCCTCAAGCAGAAGTAGATCACGTCAACACAACTCTGGTTTTAGTGAGCAGAGTAATTTTTTGGTTTGCAAATTTTCGATGCATCACTAGTCAATAGTGCGCAAATAGGAGGCTATACTATTTGTAATATATGAATATATTTTCATTCAGAAGAAATGAAGATTGTTGAAGGACCGTAATTGACGTTGTGGTGTATTTGCTTACATGTTGGCTACAATGTGTAAGTTGTTTACCAAAGTGAGTTGTAAAATAAAGGTAAGGTTGATCCACGCTGCAGTCCGTGCCTCTTTTATATTACATGATATCCATCTATCTATCTATCTTTCTATCTATCTATCTATCTATCTATCTATCCATCTATAAGATTCTATCTATCCATCTATCTATCCATCCATCTCCATTCCTTGTTCATTTACAAAATCTGGTCAACTTCCTTTGTTTTCACTTCATCAAACTGGGCATGCAAGTGACGTCGAGGCCACATTGGGGCCATATTGCAGCATGTGCACGTTTATACTGGAGTCTGACAATGATCACAGTTTATTTGCAGTGTAAACAGTGAGATGGAAAAATTCAGATTTCGGCCTGGAGTGTAAACATACTAGAACGTTTATTAGTTTCACCTTGCAAATCAAATCACTGGAATAAACAAAACCTTTGTACGATATTCCGTTTTTTTTGTTTGTTTAACATTATAAGATAGGAATTTCATAGGTGGCCTGCCAAATATAAATTCCATTCATCCATTTTCTACCGCTTGTCTTTTTTTTTTTTTGAGGTCACAGAGGGGCTGGAGCCTATCCTAGCCATAATCGGGAAGAAGGCAGGATACACCCTGAACGACATATGTGGCCACCTCATCGCAGGACCAACACATATTAACGACTCTCACATTCACACACTAGGGTCGATTTAGTGTTGCCAATCAACCTATCCCCAGGTGCATGTCTTTGGAAGTACCCGCAGGGAAACCACACAGTCACGGGGAGAACATGCAAACTCCACACAAAAAGACCCCAAGCCTGGGAATCGAACTATGCCACCCACTTATAAATTATTGATTTATATTTTAAATATTCTTTGAAAATTACTTTACTGGCCCTTGACTCCTACAGCAGGGGTCACCAACGCGGTACCCGCGGTCACCAGGTAGCCCGTAAGGACCACATGAGTAGCCCGCTGGCCCGTTCTAAAAATAGCTCAAATAGTAGCATTTTTTACAATTTTATTTATTTACTAACAAGCTGGTCTCGCTTTGCTCGACATTTTTAATTCTAAGAGAGACAAAACTCAAATAAAAATTGAAATCCAAGAAAATATTTTAAATGACTTCGTCTTCACTTGTTTAAATTCATTTATTTTTTTACTTTGCTTCTTATAACTTTCAGAGAGACAATTTTAGAGAAAAAATACAACATTAAAAATGATTTTAGGATTTTCAAACACATTTTACCTTTTAAATTCCTTCCTCTTCTTTCCTGACAATTTAAATCAATGTTCAAGTAAATTTGTTTTTTTAATCATGAAGAATAATAAATCCATTTTGATTGAATTTTTCATTTTAGCTTTGGTTTTTTCGACGAAGAATATTTGTGAAATATTTCTTCAAACTTATTATGATTAAAATTTAAAAAAAATTATTGTGGCAAATCTAGAAAATCTGTAGAATCAAATTTAAATCTTATTTCAAAGTCTTTTGAATTTCTTTTAAATTTTTTGTTCTGGAAAATCTAGAAGAAATAATGATTTGTCTTTGTTAGAAATATAGCTTGGTCCAATTTGTTATATATTTTAACAATTTGTTATATATTTTAACAAGGTGCAGATTGGATTTTAACCTATTTAAAACATGTTATCTAAATTCTAAAATTAATCTTAATCAGGAAAATCTATTTCATAAATTCCATAAATCCTTTTTTAATTTTTTTCAAAAAGATTCAAATTAGCTAGTTTTTTTTTTCTTCTTTTTTTTCGGTTGAATTTTGAATTTTAAAGAGTAGAAATTGAAGATAAACTATGTTTCAAAATTTAATTCTTTTTTTTTTTTCCTGTTTGCTTCTCTTTTAAAACGTTCAATTAAGTGTTTCTTTCATCATTTATTCCCTACAAAAAACCTTCCTTAAAAGGAAAAAAAAATGTACGACAGAATGACAGACAGAAATACAATTTTTATATATATATATATATATATATACATATATATATATAGATTTATTTATTAAAGGTAAATTGAGCAAATTGGCTATTTATGGCAATTTATTTAAGTGTGTATCAAACTGGTAGCCCTCCGCATTAACCAGTACCCAAGAAGTAGCTCTTGGTTTTAAAAAGGTTGGTGACCCTTGCCCTACAGTATAGGATGTAATACCAAAACCTTTTTCTGTTTTAATGTTGGAAACCACACAAACACACACACACACACACTCACACACACACACACACGAGTGCCGTGCTGACGTCTGGCTGTAGTGCTGCAGCTGCACATGTGGTCTTTACATAGTGCTGATCCTGCATGCTGGCACAATGCCCAACATCCTCTCCCTCGTCCTGTTTGTCCCCCTCTTCCTTCTCTCTCTCTCTTTGAGAGCTGTTTGTCCAAAAAGACACCAGAAGAGTCCCCATTTTTGATGACATCATTTCTTCCGCAAGTATGTCAGAGATCATAGCTCTTATTATTAGTGTCCAGCTGCCAGCTGCTGCACGGGAAGTGGTGGCAACAATGCTTCGCTTCAAACATGAGCATTCACAATTTCACACTGTTTTGTGCCCAGGACCCACAATGCTCTCGACATTCTTATTACCTGCGAACCTCCTGAGCAGCAAATATAAAGAATGACATCACCAAATACAAACCCCATTTCCATGAGTTGGAAAAATGTGTTAGATGCAAATATAAACGGAATAGAATGATTTGCAAATCCTTTTCAACCCATATTCAGTTGAATGCATTACAAAGATATTTTATTTGATGTTCAAACTCATAAACTTTTTTTTTTTTCAAATAATAATCAACTTAGAATTTCATGGCCATGTGCCAAAGTAGTTGGGAAAGGGCATGTTCACCACTGTGTTACATCACAATTACTTACAGTGGTTTTATGAAGTGTTCCTGAGCTCATGTGGTGATATCCTTTACACACTGTCAGTTTTTGATGCAGTACCGCCTGAGGGATCAAAAGTCTGTAATATCATCGCTTACGTGCAGTGATTTCTCCAGATTCAGTTTCAGTTTATTTTCAGTCTAACAAAAACATATTCAAACATAGATCACGATTCAAAAATGAATAACATGACTGAAACAGGCAGAAGCAAAAAAGCTTATATGCCCAACATGCATTTTTTTACATTCAATTAAGTTACCTTTTCTAATAATTCTGCAACACAAAAAGAAATATAGTCATTCAGCATCCACATTCAAGCTGCCCCCCAACAAACAATACAAAAATATGTACCTACACACATGCACTTTTTTGTAAATAGATAAACATACATACCTTCTAAATACAACATTTAACCAAACAAACATACATTTCTAGTTCACATAACTTTTTAAAATACATTGTGACGTGTTCTTTTTGAAATTAAATACTGAGTCACTCATTTTTATTTCTTTACCAACAGAATTCCACAAATTAACACCGAGAACAGATAAACATCTACGTTTAACAACTAGTCTTGCTTTTGGTAAAATAAACTTAGATTCATCTCTTAGATTGTATTTGCTGGTCTGTAGAGAGAAGTATTTTTGAATTCCTTCTGGAAGAGTATTTATTTTTGCTTTGAACATTATCTGTGTTATTTTATAATAAACAATATCTTGAAATTTCATAAGTTTTGATTTAACAAATAATGGATGGGTATGATCATAATATCCTGCTTTGTTTATTAGCCGTACAGCTTTTTTTTGCAGCAAAACAATATGATTAGTTATGGTTTTAAAAGTGGTTCCCCAGAGTTCTACACAGTATGTCATGTATGGAAGTATCAAAGTATAATAAATTGTTAACAAAGAATTATAATTAAGTAATTCTTTAGTTTTATACAAAACACCAAGTGTTTTTGATATTTTTCTTTTTATATAATTTACATGTTGTCTCCATGATAATTTATAGTCAATTATAACTCCCAAAAACTTTGTATCAAAGACACGCTCAATTTTATCTCCATTTATTTTAATATTTACTTCATTAGATACCTCAGTTTTGGTACCAAATATCATAAATTTAGTTTTAGCAATATCAAGTGATAATTTATTCATATCAAACCAGTTTTTAAGCACTGTCATTTCTTGTTCTATTTTTACCAAAAGTTCATTAAAAACTTTTCCAGAACAAAGGATAGTTGTATCATCAGCAAACATAAAACATGTTAAGAAACTTGATGCATCACAAAAATCATTAATGAAAATTGTAAATAACTTAGGACCAATTATAGAACCCTTAGGAATTCCACAAACTATATTTTTAAATCCAGATATTGTATTATCCACCTGAACACATTGTTTTCCAGAGATATTTGATGAATTGTAGAGAGACTCTGAGCAGGGAGAAGCATTGGCAGCCATCTTGTGATGTCATCACCTTTTGATGATGTTACGGACCATAGATGGTAAAATCCCTACATTCCTTGCAATAACTCGTTGAGAATTGTTGTTCTAAAACTGTTCGACAATTTGCTTACAAAATGGTGACCCTCACCCCGTCCTTTTTTGTGAATTAACCAGCATTTCATGGAAGCTGCTTTTATACCCAATCATGGCAACCACCTGTTACCAATTAGCCTGCACACCTGTGGGATGTTCCAAATAAGTGTTTGATGAGCATTCTTCAACTTTATCAGTATTTATTGCCACCTTTCCCAACGTCTTTGTCACGTGTTGCTGGCATCAAATTTTAAACTTAATGATTATTTGCAAAAAAAAAAAATGTTTTAACAGTTTTAACTTCAAATATGTTGTCTTTATAGCATATTCAGTTGAATATGTGTTGAAAATTTTTTGCAAATCATTGTGTTCTGTTTATATTTACCATCCATCCATTTTCTACCGCTTATTCCCTTTCGGGGTCGCGGGGGGCGCTGGCGCCTATCTCAGCTACAATCGGGCGGAAGGCGGGGTACACCCTGGACAAGTTTATATTTACATTTAACACAATTTCCCAACTCATATGGAAATGGGGTTAGTAGGAATATTGTGTAGTGAAAGCATCAAAGGATGATGTCATGGTTTGAAGCACACCAACACACTAATTCCGGCATGACGCAACACTATATCATCATCATCATCAAGAGCCAAAGAGGCCAAGCGGGGCGTTTGCTGTCTAATTGGACAGCAAAAAGAGTGTGTTCAAATAATCCTCGGCTACTCTTCTTCCACTGTACAGTCCGCTAATCGCAGATTGACCTACATCAAGTGCGTTTACGATGCTGTGACGCTCAAACACTTGCTCCATTGATAGGACGCCTTGAGGCGGATGTTATGTAACATTGTCTCGCTAACATCCCAATGAGCTAATAAGGTATTACCTGTCTGCTTAAACTGTTTTAATGGCGACTCGGCTTTCACGTGATGGGTTATTGCTTGAATAATAATTCTGCTAATTTTGTACCGTTTTTATATTTTAAACAATAAGTGCCTTTGGATCAGTGGTCGTCAAACTTGTTTCACCAAGTTACGCTTTAGAAAACACTTGGCTCTGCCATGACGACCGACATTAAAATATAGTAGCGTAGTAGGCCTAAATATTCAATAAAGCAAGGCAGAAATTTTATTTAACAAGTATATCTATACTATTTTTGTCACTGTAATATTACAGTCTGAACAGTAACACTGTTTGAATATTTAATTAATTGATTCTTTGGTATACCACTAGGTGGATCGTCTGTACCAATAATGGTTTGAGAATCACTGCTCAAGATCAGTGGTTCTTAAAATGTTTTCACCAAGTACCATCATAACGACTAACATTAAAATATAGTAGTGTGGTAGGCTTAAGTATTGATTCAAAACAAGGCACAGGTTTTATTTTAACAAATGTTTTTGATATATTTGGCCATTGTAACATTACATACAGTTTGAACAGTAACACTGTGTTTGAGTATTTAATTAAGTGATTATTTGGCATATCACTAGGTGGAGCCTGTGTACCAATAGTGGTACACTTACCAGAATTGAGAATATCTGCTCTAGATAAAGTACATTAACTATTTTAAGTATTAAAAAAGTTAGGTGAACTGTTAGATAAAATATAAGTTTTGACACTTGCATGAGCAAAATCAGTTTTTTTGTCCTTTGTATCCATTTTAACTCTCCTTTTTATTTGATAAAATTATAAAGGGGTAATGTTAAATATAAAGTACATACTATAGTGACATTCACAGTAAAAATATTGTCACTTTGAAACAATTACGGCAAAACCAATCCATGGTAGGCCAATATATGTGAAGCTCGCTTAACAAATCATCACTGTAGCTTTGCATTATAGCTGATAAAACAAATTAGTGCCTTATCTAATAATAAATCATATTGATGAAAACTTTTTTTAAATTCTTCTCCGTGGGCCAAATAAACAAGCTGGGGACCAAAAATTGCACATTGGACAACACCTCATGACATTACCACCAAAATAGAGCTGAGATGTTTTCTTTTTCTCTAAATGATCTACATTTGAGGATGTGTATTTAACAACAAGTGACAGTTGACAAAGTTATTATAGCAGAAACAAGTATGACAAAATACCTTAAACCTTAAAATTATAGTTCCTCGTAGGGCTGCGAATCTTTGGGTGTCCCACGATTCGATTTAATATCGATTCGTTGGGTCGCGATTCAATTATAAATCGATTTTTTCGATTCAACACGATTCTTGATTCAAAAACGATTTTTTTCCAGATTTTAAAAGGATTCTGTATTCATTTAATACATAGGATTTCAGCAGGATCTACCCCAGTCTGCTGACATGCAGAGTAGATTAAAAAAAAAATAGCTTTTATAATTTGTAAAGGACAATGTTTTATCAACTGATTGCAATAATGTAAATTTGTTTTAACTATTAAACGAACCAAAAATATGACTTATTTTATCTTTGTGAAAACATTGGACACAGTGTGTTGTCAAGCTTATGAAATGCGATGCAAGTGTAAGCCACTGTGACACTATTGTTCTTTTTTTTTATATATATAAATGTCTAATGATAATGTCAATGAGGGATTTTTAATCACTGCTATGCTGAAATTATAACTAATATTGATACTGTTGTTGATAATATTCATTTTTGTTTCACTACTTTCGGTTTGTTCTGTGTCGTGTTTGTGTCTCCTCAATTGCTCTGTTTATTGCAGTTCTGAGTGTTGCTGGGTCAGGTTTGGTTTTGGAATTGGATTGCATTGTTATGGTATTGCTGTGTTTTGTTGGATTGATATTAAAAAAAAAAATTTATTTTTTAAAAATGAGAATCGCGATTCAAATTCTAATTGATTTTTCCCACACACCTAGTTGCTTATATATGCAAAGATGTGTATAAATCATGGCTTCCCTCAAATACGCGCTGCCAATAATTGAGTAAATATGCACATGAAAATGACTAAGTGGAAGCGTGTTATTGCTGACTGTACGTAATTACACGCTTAACAAATGTCTACTTAACCAAATAATTAGAAAAATGGCTCTCAGTACGACCACAATAATTGTGGAAATAATACGTTTTCATCATAGTTTTGTAAAAGCTGAACATAGTCACTAACAAATGCTTTAACTTCTGCTTTTGTTCAAGAGGACGACAACAAATTGAGCGCGCAGAGATATCCTGCTGAATAATAAAAGTCATTAGGCATGGCGGCCTGTGTTTCGGTCCAACAACCTTATTGCATTTTTGTAATTTGCGCACATATCTCACACTCAAGTCTTAAGTGATTTTAAGGTTTATAAATACATACATGCACTGATGGATGGTTGGCTGGTGGATGGATGCACTTCCGCTGCAGGATTGGTGATGTCATCCATGTAAGGTGAGGACACTGAGGTCCTCTCCTGAGCTTTTTTTAGTGTGCCATCCTGACATCTAGTGGCCAACAAACCCAAAAACTCACACCCAGTTGACTTATTATCCCAGATAAATCAAAACTAAAAGCACAGAGAAACCTGCAGTCTCTTTGGGCCATGACATCAGGCTGATGATAGTGAGCCGCTAACCTGCAAGCCCCATAGGAACATGACAAACAAAGCTTTGATGATGTCGCCGTCAAAGAGCAGCGCACGTGAAAAGACAAAGGAAAGGAGCGACGAAGTCACAAGATAAGGCTTCATGAGGCGTGCACGTGTAACTATGGTGCGGCCAGCTTTACGTGCACCAACATGTGCCAATGGATGTAGGTCAGCTGTCATCCAGACCCTCTGATGCTACAAAGCTCCGGGCTTTATTGACGCTACAGTGGAAGCCATGTTTGCAGTTGGACAAGCGCGTAATGTGGCCCTTGACGCAATCTTTTAATATCTTGCACTTGCATCCAAAAGTCATAAAAATCATAGCCAGAGATTCAGCATGAGGATCACATTTCTTCCAAGTGTCTGCCAGAATATTTCTACAATCAAATTCCCTAATTTATAGGCCATAAACGCACTTGCATACAATAACAGATATACAAACCCCGGTTCCATATGAGTTGGGAGATTGTGTTAGATGTAAATGTAAACGAAATACAATGATTTGCAAATCCTTTCCAACTCATATTATTCAATTGAATGCACTACAAAGACAACATATTTGATGTTCAAACTCATAAACTTAATTTTTTTTTTGCAAATAATTATTATCTTTGAATTTCATGGCTGCAAAACATGGCAAAGTAGTTGAGAAAGGACATGTTCACCACTGCGTTACATCACCCTTTCTTTTAACTACACTCAATAAACGTTTTGGAACTAAGGAAACTAATTGTTGAAGCTTTGAAAGTGGAATTCTTTCCCATTCTTGTTTTATGTAGAGCTTCAGTCATTCAACAGTCCGGGGTCTCCGCTGTCGTATTTTACGCTTCATAATGCGTCACACATTTTTGATGGGAGACAGGTCTGGACTGCAGGCGGGCCAGGAAAGCACCCACACTCTTTTTTACGAAGCCACGCTGTTGTAACACTTGTCTTGCTGAAATAAGCAGGGGCGTCTATGATAACGTTGCTCGGATGACAACATATGTTGCTCCAAAACCTGTATGTACCTTTCAGCATTAATGGTGCCTTCACAGATGTGTAAGTTAACCATGCCTTGGGCACTAATTCACCCCCATACCATCACAGATGCTGGCTTTTGAATTTTGCGCCTAGAACGATCCGGAAGGTTGTTTTCCTCTTTGTTCTAGAGGACACCACGTCCTCTGGCTCCAAATATAATTTGAAATGTGGACTCGTCAGACCACAGAACACCTTTCCACTTTGCATCAGTCCATCTTAGGTGAGCTCGGGCCCAGCCAAGCCGGCGGCGTTTCAGGATATTGTTGATAAATGGGTTTGGCTTTGCATAGTAGAGTTTTAACTTGCACTTACAGATGTAGCGACCAACTGTAGTTACTGACAGTGGTTTTATTAAGTGTTCCTGAGCCCATGTGGTGATATCCTTTACACACTGATGTTGGTTTTTGATGCAGTACCGCCTGAGGGGTCAAAAGTCCGTAATATCATCGCTTACGTGCAGTGATTTCTCCAGATTCTTTGAACTTTTTGATGATTTTACGGAGCGTAGATGGTAAAATCCCTAAATTCCTTGCAATAGTTAATTGAGAAATGTTGTTCTAAAACTGTTAGACAATTTGCTTACAAAGGGGTGACCCTCACCCCATCCTTGTTTGTGAATTACTTAGCATATCATGGAAGCTGCTTTTATACCCAATCACGGAACCAAACTGTTCCCAATTAGCCTGTAAACCTGTGGGATGTTCCATATGAGGGTTTGATGAGCATTCCTCAACTTTATCAGTTTTTATTGCCACCTTTCCCAACTTCTTCATCACGTGTTGCTGGCATCAAACTCGAAAGTTAATAATTATTTGCAAAAAATAAAATGTTTATCAGTTTGAACATTCAATATGTTGTCTTTGTAGCATATTCAACTGAATATGGGTTGAAAATGATTTGCAAATCATAGTATTCCGTTTATATTTACATCTAACACAATTTCCCAACTCATATGGAAATGGAGTTTGTATATATTTGAGAAGTATCATGTCGTCATGTACGCTTATCTTTTTCACCAGGAGCACAGGTATGAAAAACAAATAGGAGCACAGAAAACAGGAGCAATACGAAATATCGGATATAACACAATTGTATTACTGACACTCAAACAATGTAAACACTAACACACATACATATAAAAAAAGTGCCATCACAAGGCCCTTTTACAGATATCAGCATGCAATGACGTAATTGCACCCGTGCACAACACGTTCATTACCTTTGCCTGTTGTTGGCTAATGACAGCGACCTGGATAGCTAACATTAGCTATTAGTGAATGTATATCTGCAATAACAACATGACGGCAAATTGTTAGTTGATTCTCTTGGACAGATTATGTGCACGCGCATGCGCTCCCTGCCTGGACATGTGTACGTACACACGGGGGAGTGACAACCATCAACAGCAAACAAATTCCTCGGACTGATGAGCACTTTTTATTCAATATATCCATTCATCCATCCAACCTTTTTCTACCGCTTGTCCATAATTAGTAATAACTGTGGAAAATATAGACACTTTATAAAAAACATTTGTTCTACCAAACCAGTAACACAAACTAGCTGTTATGGTGTTATATAGTTAGTTGAAATAATGTAACCGAGACCAAGTTCCAAACAGCTAATCCCCTTTAAAAATGTATTCATTTATATTCTTATATATTTTAATGTTGTGTTGAATTCCTTTTGTGGTATGGTATGATGTTGGGCAGCACGGTAGTAGAGGGGGGTAGTGCGTCTGCCCTTACAATACAAAGGTCCTGAGTAGTCCTGGGTTCAATCCCGGGCTCCGATCTTTCTGGAGTTTAGTTTGCATGTTCTCCCCGTGAATGCGTGGGTTCCCTACGGGTACTCCTGGTACCTCCCACTTCCAAAGACATGCACCTGGGGATAGGTTGATTGGCAACACTAAATTGGCCCTAGTGTGTGAATGTGAGTGTGAATGTTGTCTGTCTATCTGTGTTGGCCCTGCGATTAGTTGGCAACTAGTCCAGGATGTACACCGCCTTCCGCCCAATTGTAGCTGAGATAGGCACCAGCGCCACCCGCGACCCAAAGGGAATAAGCGGTAGGAAATTGATGGATGGATGGTATGATGTTATTTTTGTTGAAACTGTATCTGAAATTAAACTAAACTGGCTGTGGGGGCGCTTTGTGTCACAACCTGGTGGCCGTGGTTTGGTGATCTTCTGGTGCAAATGGCTCCCATGCAATGTTCCCTCTAATTATTAATGTGTGAGCAAACGCAAAAACTCCTTGAGCATTCAGTGGAGCACATGTGAGCAACATCAGACGTGCACACTGTGGCCACACCTGCAGCACACCTGTCCCAAACCTGACTAAATAACAAGTTACATTCCTTATTATTATAATCAAATGAAAGCAGTCACTTCCATGTGATCATTTATTAATGTAAGTGTTTTGGCCCACTTACAATGACAAGAACAACAAATATTGTTTTTCATGAGCTGTATATTAGTATTGTATGTCTGGGTGGGGTCCTGCTTTGGAAATCATTTGTACCCCTTTCCGATATCGCATTTAGTTCCCATTAGAACATTCCCATGTTGCACAATGAGATGTAAGCACTGGATCATGTGTACATTCCTGTAACTTCCCGTTTGTAATATATATATATTTTTATTAGTATTTCTTTAATATAATATCAGCACTTCATGATTAATATTTATAAATTAAGATTCTTAATAAATGAGAGTATAATGAGCACACATTTAATTGGTAAATCATAGTGTAATGACCTGGAATTACACATAAAGTGCGGTGTTGGAAATGTCCGACTTGTTGTGTGGCTATAAACGCATCACTGGCTCAGTGCCATATGTGCATGTGTCGGCACAAGTGAGAAAGAGCGATCGCGGCTGCTGTTGACAGATGGCAAAGTTGGTTTTCGTCTGATTTGTACGGCAGAAAATGACCAGCTTTGCTAGACGGAAATTGTTTAGCGTTTATAAAGAGTTTTGCTCAATAAAGTGATCGATGGAATTTTTGTCCTACTTGAAGCGTCTCGACAGACGTTACAATAATTGAACAGTAATAACGAAAACTTGTCTCTGTGGCCTCTTGTAGTCAGTTACTATGAAAATTGCTTATTTTTTTAATTGGATTTTGTGCGCGGCATAGAATTGTCATGGGCAGAGGACGCGTGAGCAGTGCGCAATTGCACAGGCGCGCACCTTAGAGGGAACGTAGCTCCCGTAATAGTGTTTCTTCACCTGGCTCCTCTGTACTCAGTCAAAGCCCTGGGCCGATATTCGATAAGTCAATTCATCTACGATAAATTAAAATTAAGTCGGTAAGTTTTCCAGCGTCAATAAATCGCCATGTGCATGCTTCAAGAGCATCCGCACTTTTCTTTGGTTTCCGTAGCTGTGCACAATTGTGCCATTGCGGAATGAAAAGAAGGGAGTGAATTGTCATGTCCTCCTTTTGTGTCTTTGAGTCTTTGTGCGGAGAGGCGGGGCCGCTGGCCCGGGAGCATCACAATATGGAGCAAGTTAGCCCGCGACCAACACATATAGTAGTGACTGTGGACAAAATGATAACAACACCAAATACCAACACATCAGTGTGGAAATATTTCAGTTTACAACAACATGGAGAACAAGATAAGCCTATCAACACCGAAGAGCCATTTCGCAGAATGTGGGCGAGCACAACAGACCTGCACACACACTTGAAACTCAACCACATCACTTTGTGTTTGGCGTACAAGGTGAGTACAAACAAAACCGTGCAAAATGGTCTGCACTCACAGAAAGTGTGATTGAATGCATCGCCTAAAACATGCCGCCATTTAATACTGTTAAAAAAAAAGTAGCATTTCTACAGAAAATGTTTGACAGACATTTATTATGTTGGTGTTTCCTCACTCAGAATCTGCCGGACTTACTTTTTTTTTGCATTTGATTTGTTAATACATCTGCTGATACTGTAGTGTTTATATTGTTACTCTGCACTTGAGTTGACAAATGTACTAACTTGATGGTCAGTTAAATAATGTACAACTGTACCTCTGCTTACATGTTCAATAATGAAGTGCAACTTTGCCAATACTTTATTTAGCCATTTCATTTATTGTTTTTGTTGTGTATATTTGATCACCCCTTGGGAGGTGAAGGGAGCAGTGGGCAGCAGCTGTGCCGCGCCCGGGAATCATTTATGGTGATTTAACCCCCAATTCCAACCCTTAATGCTGAGTGCCAAGCAGGGAGGTAATGGGTTCCATTTTTATAGTCTTTGGTATGACTCGGCCGGGATTTGAACTCACGACCTACCAATCTCAGGGCGGACACTTTAACCACTAGGCCACTGAGTAGGAAAAAATTATGTAAATAATTTTGTTTATCAACAAAAATGTGTTGGTCAATATATTGTGGTGCAAAATGTGTTATTCATTTGTGTGTGCGTGTGTGAATGATTGAAGATGGGAGAAGTGGATCATCGGGTCAATGTTTTTTAAGTCTGTAAAGTAATTTGTGTTGCATTTCTTTTATGAAAATCGCTTCATAAATAAAGTTTGATTAAATGATTGAAAACTCAAAATCTGAAAAGACAACTGTCACATGGGCATGCCATATACAATTCAAATAAAATGTCATTTTGTAACGACATAAAATGCAGCTGAGATAGGCTCCAGTAACCCCAAAAAATGTATGGAAGGATTGATAAATAACACTTAAATAAATTAGTAGAATTCAAATTAAAAAAACACTGGCTCCAAAAACTATCACTAAAAGTGCTGATTTTAACACAAACCATGCTTAGCCGCAATCAATGTGCCTGTTTTGTTGCGAGTAGTGCAAATGTCATCTAAAAAGTGTGGACATTGTATGCGTTGATGATGAACCACAGCTGGATAAAAGCCAAATTTTTGGGTAGGAAGATGCAGAAGGTAGATGCCTTTATTTAGCTTTAGGCTCAGTAGAGGTGACAGAGGCGCATACAAACGATGTTGATGAGGTACTATCGCTAGTCTATTAGTAGTGGAAGCAGAAAAAAACCCTGCAATAGTCTGCTGACCAGCAATAATAACTTTTTATTTTCAGTGGCATTTTTTCGTGTTCTTCTTCCCCTGCTTCCAATCTCGTCAGAAGCAGCATGTTTGTGTAGACGCCTTCTGAGCATAACCAAACAGTTATGGCTGTTAAAAGTAGTTTCCATTACCGCCAACCCAGTATGGTTTATGGTTGGAGTTTATTTCGAACAGGCATATAATTACAACATGATCCATCAGAATGTCCAGTTTCTCTTTTCAACATGTTTGAAAAGGACTAGGAAGAAACACGTCTTAGTTATTAATCCTACCCCTTTTCCATGTCATAGCAATTGCAAACTCTTTTGTCCACTTCCTGTTCTCCATAAAAAAGAAAAAAATAAATAGTGAAGTTTTTCTCTACGGTTATGTTTCTGTGTGTTGAGAAGAACTGTACATTCTTGGGTAACAGGTTATCGTTTGCTTTGTGCATAATTTTGGCTGTTTGCAAATTTCCAAGATCATTGAATTTCAATATTTCAATAATAATAATAAAAGGCACTCAAAGACACTTGCACAATAATCAAAATAAAACATGAACATTATTTATTTGACAGGGAGAGACAGTACAATTAAACATTGCTACCCATAGGTAACCGATGTCAAAGTACATAAGACTTCTACTACAGGCTAATTTGCGACCTTTGGTCTCTGGTTATGCTTTTAAAAGAAAGTTGAGACAAGTGAGAAACACATACAAAAGGATTAAGACTAGCATACAAATAAAAACAGATTGAAAATAATTGGCCTTATTTGTCCATGCTAAATCCAGTTCTGGTGCTCATAATTGTAATTTTCTCTAAGCCACTTTTTCAGTTTTTTGGAGAAAAGTTCAATGTCTGACTTAGGGCTGGGCGATAAAGCCTTTTATTAAAAGCTCGATATTTTTAGGCCATGTCACGATACACGATATATACCTCGGTATTTTGCCTTAGCCTTGAATAAACACTTGATACATATAATCACACCAGTATAATGATTCTATGTGTCTACATTAAAACATTATTGTTCATACTGCATATGCTTATTTTAAACTTCCATGCAGAGAGGGAAATCACAACTAAGTCAATTGACCAAAACTGTATTTATTAAACAGTTATTAAGCAGTGGCACAAACATTCATGTCATTTCAAAACAGAAAGTGCAAGATTGTCAGACATTTTAAAACAAGCTACTAGTGCACTCATGTGCATGATGTCAGTAAGATGACATATCAAAACAACACTAAATTAAAATTGACTTTTTGTACAGAAACCCACTACAATAGTTTAAAACAAATAAAGTGCACTTTTGTGCATGATGTCACACAAGGTATTTCAATAACTGTCAAATAAAAATGAGCTGAATAATAGGAAATCAAATAGTGTAGGTCCTTCACTATGTGGTAGGTTCCTGCGGATGTTATCTCCTTCTGATGTTGACTATTTTTTTATACAATGTTGATGTGGAAATGCTTACTTCGGCATTTTGTGAGTGTGGCACTGGCCGAGACGTTGACATGCAGAGTTTCAAGAACTCCTGATTCTCTAGTGGGTGACTTTCCAAATGATGCTACATTAGCAGTGCTGCTACTTTTTTGTAGCAACGCTTTGCCGTATACTTGACCTATTACGGTTGTCTGTTCGACATATTTCCGCTTGAAGCCAAACCACCGGCAGACGATGGACGATGCTGTTCTTCTTGGGATTAATTCTTCGTTCATTTGTTACCAGATTCACGCCTTCTTTCTCTCGGATTACCACTCGCACCGCAGCTGACGTTACCCATGCCACCACCTCTCTGCTCCGCGAGGGCGTGTGACGCGACAGTATGTGACGTATGTAAGAAGGTGCGCTCGTTTTACGTCTCTGTGAGAAGGAGAGACAACAGAGAGTAGGAAATGCCTGTAGTGTAATGCCCGCAACTTAAAGCAAATGCATGAGAACGTATGCTCGAATATCACGATATAGTCATTTTCTATATCACACAGAGACAAACCCGCGATATATTGAGTAAATCCATATATCGCCCAGCCCTAGTCCGACTGTGACTTTAACTCCAGTGGCAAAGAGTTCCACAGATGTGAGGCCTTCACTGACAACGCAGACTGACCCCACCGACTACAGCTGGAGTCTGCAAACCTTCACTGCTGTATCTTTGAATTTCTTGACACATCACATCAGGGGCTAATCCATTAAGACACTTAAAAATAGATTTTAAAAATTACAAATGTAAAAATTACTTTCTTTTAATCCATCTTCACAATTGAAGAATGTGGGTGTAATATTTGGCTTTGAGCTTGATTTTATCCCTCACCCCCCTAAAATAGGGTTTGATTATCTTAAAAATAAAGCAGAGAGGCTAATGCATGCTTTTATTACTATTTGTATTGACTATTGTAATGCCATGATTTCTAGTTTTCCCCCCCAAAATTACAAAATTACTACAGCTACTCCAAAACTCATTCACTCTTGTGCTGATGAAGACCAGAAGGCGGGCCCATATTACACTGGTTTTAAAACCACTGCATTGGCTCCCTGTGTGATTAAGAATCAATTTTAAGATTGCTTTACTGGTTTTTAAAGGCCCACTGAAACCCACTACTACCCACCACGCAGTCTGATAGTTTATATATCAATGATGAAATATTAACATTGCAACACATGCCAATACGGCCTTTTTAGTTTACTAAATTGCAATTGTAAATTTCCCGGGAGTTTCGTCTTGAAAACGTTGTGTAATGATGACGTGTACGCAAGACGTCACGGGTTTTAAGGAAATATGAGCGCTGCACACACACACAGCTAAAAGTCGTCTGCTTTAACCGCATAATTACACAGTATTTTGGAGATCTGTGTTGCTGAATCTTTTACAATTTGTTCAATTAATATTGGAGAAGTCAAAGTAGAAAGATGGATTTGGGAAGCTTGAGCCTTTAGCCACACAAACACACGGTGATTCCTTGTTTAAAATTCCTGGAGGTGAAACTTTACTATGGATCAGAGCGCGGTCAAGCAAACATGAATCACGACGGACTGTCAACCAGCAGGTTTCGGTGAGAAAATTGTGGTAAAAAGTTGATTCTTACCGGATATCAGCTGAGCTTGTGCCGTCCATAGCTGCTGTCGACTTCCCTGAGACACTGCGTGTCAACACACTCGTGGAGACACACCTCCGACTATCAGGTACTGTTAAACTCACTAAAACACTAGCAACACAATAAGCAGATAAGGGATTTCCTAGAATTATCCTAGCAAATGTGTCTAAAAACATGGCAATCGTGTTTTTGTTTTTTTTTCCTAGTCTGTCGCTGTCAATATCCTTAAACACAAATCTTTCATCCTCGCTCTAATTAATGGGGAAATTGTCGTTTTCTCGGTCCAAATAGCACTTTTTGTTGAAGGCTCCCATTAAAAACAATGTGAAGATGTGAGGAGCCATCAACGCATGTGACGTCATCGTCTGCGACTTCCGGTAGAGGCAGGGCTTTTCTCTTAGCACCGAAAGTTGCGAACTTTATCGTGGATGTTCTCTACTAAATCCTTTCAGCAAAAATATGGCAATATCGCGAAATGATCAAGTATGACACATAGAATGGACCTGCTATCCCCGTTTGAATAAGAAAATCTAATTTCAGTAGGCCTTTAAATACCACAATGGTCTTGGGCCTTCTTATCTTTATGATTTGCTTTTATCGTATGAGCCCTCGCGGTCCCTGAGGTCATCTGGCTCTGGCCTCCTAATTATTACAAAATTCCGGACCCACGCGCATGAGCAGGCTTCGGTCCATTATTATGTTCACCATATGTGGAACAGCCTGCCAGAGATCTTCAGGGCTGTAGAGAACATTACGAACAAACATCATCAAGACTCAGCTTTGATAAATGTATAATATTCATATTTGTTGTATATTGTTTATTTTCTTTTTAACATTTGTTCGCTTTGATCTACTTACTGTTGCGTCAGTGTCCAAATACAGCCATCTCCAGACGGCACCTCAAGTGGTTGGTTGTATTTTTACCGAATAAATTTGTGCCACAGGGTTTACTACAAGTCTTGTTGTCTTCCGCAGAAAATGTAAAGTGCGTCCTAATGTCTTCTCTCCTGTCTTCCAGGCGCAGAAGACCTATTTTATTGAGGCGTGTAACAATACTATATTGTTTTCCATGAATTGAGGCACGCTATAGTTTTCCCAAATAAAAATCAAAACACCATGCCTCACAAAGACAGTAGTTCTGATTGGATCCTCGCCCCTTCCCAAAATGCAACCCTAATTTGATAACCCGCCTAAGACACAATTAGATATAATTGGATTTCGTCTCTGTCAAAATGTTCATCTCATTTCTATTTTTTGACTAAATTGTCGATTATTTTCATCATTGTTTTAGCTGATGTGCATTTGTTCTGATTCGTTATCGTCTTATTTTAGTAAGGTAAAAAGGTCTTTGAGTATAACAAAGATTAACATTTTTAGTCAACAAAATTAACACCGCTGCTAGACTTTAACGAAACAAGAACGTTTGATCCTATTGTTGCGCCTATACTGGCCCACCTGCACTGGCTCCCGAGGTTTTATTACTCGTAAAAAATACTAAACTGTTAGCACCATCTTATCTTTCTGATTGTATTCCACTCTAGGTTACGTCCCGAAATCTACATTCCAACAACCGCTGGCGTATTAGTGACCCCCAAAGCTTTAAAAAGCCTGCAGGCTCTAGACCATTTTTCACTCAGACTCCAGTACTCTGGAATGCCTGACAAGCAACAGTTGGAAATACTACCTCAGTCGAAGCATTCAAGTCCCGCCTTTAAATAGACCTTTTAGACCAGTTGATCTGCTGCTTTTCTGCACTGCCCTCTCCTGTCTGGAAAGGATACCAGGTGGTCACGGTTAGTTTCTGTAGAGGTACCAGTTTGAGGTGGTGTTAGCTGACCCAAGATGGACCACTCTTTCGACCACTCTTCCATGCACAGACATCTCTGCACAGCTGACTGGATGAGCGTGGAAGAAGCTACACTCACTCCATGACTATCTGTTGGTTTCCCGATGGACTGGACTCCCACTTTATCTATTCATTGTAAAATTAATAGTGTCAGGTAAACAATTTTATAGCTGTACTCACTCGACATCCATTGCAGCCGATCACCCTGGAAGGGGTTCCCTACATCAGCAATCCCTTCAAAATGTCTTCTTGTTGCACCACCTGGGATTTTTTTTTTTCAGTTTTTCCTTGTCTGAATGTGATGTGATCAAGGAATGTCATTAGTCTGGGAAGCCCTTTGAAGCACCTCTGATTAAGGGCTATATAAATAGGCTTTAATTGATTGATTGAGCTGTTTGTGAGTGTATTTGTTAATTTGCCTCTCTCATTTAGTAATAGTCCCTGTGTGTTTTACATAGTTTTAATGCATGTGCTTTTGTTATTATATATTGTTCCATGGGTTTAATTAGTGCTCTGCGTAATATCACTCTCTCTGCGAGCTCATAGAAGGTCAGAGTTTCCAATTACTGATGCTTTCAAGAACATTAATTTCCAAGCAAGCATAAGCACCTCTGACCAATCACTTGTTGACCCAGGCTCGGTGTCAGAAGTGGAATAACAGGATGGTAACCACTTGCGAAGACGAGTCCTCATGGATGACTGGCAGGCGCTGTAGGGAGCCCTGCCTGTGACAACGTTTTGACCGCCAAGCCTATGCTGGCGATGCGGGAGACAGGATGTTTAACTGCACAAGAAAAGGAGAGGAGAACTTGATGCAGACCTCTTACTCCATGCACAATAAGCACCTTCAGCCTTGCGGCACAGGGAGAACTTTCCATGCGAGCTTTCAACCGGGGTCAAAAGTGGCTCAAAGAACTTGGCCACTTGCTTGCTCCAAAAAACTTGGGCTGAACTTGTCGAACACATCTTGTGTGAGAAAAGAGGAGTTGACGGCACAAGACACAAAGCCCGCCGTACACGGTAGACAGTGATGATGAGGGCGTGGCCTGCCATGCCCCCAGACTGCTGATGATGTGGCTGACAAACAAAAGGTCCAGCTGCCGACCCATAGACGGATGTTAAGAATTTGGGCACACAGCACGTTCTTACCTGGCACCGGCACTGAAACATATGTATGTAGAATTAATGACATTACAAAGTATGCCTGTAAGAATACAATGTAGTCATTTGAAATCATGAGTTCATTAATTCAACAATTTGGGGCAAAGTTGGGATAATTGAGAAGCAGATTTCTTTGAAACCGTGACGCAGATAAAGACATCCATAAAACACTTGAGCGCCTTTCAAGTCAACAGCATTTTTATTTTTCAAGCCACGACCACAAAAAGAGTTCAACGAAAGCTGAGAACAATTCTTTGGGGAAAACATAAGATGATGTCATCGTGACCAACTAGGTCATTGCGGTTTGCTCGGAAGTCGTTTCTAAATTACACGAAAAACAGTTGCTAGGCACATGAGCCAAAATGACAGAGGTTGGAGGACGACAAATGTTTTATGATCTTTTTTTTGTTGTTTGAATGAAGTCATGGTCTTTTTGGGGCATGATTGTCATTCCGTACTTCTTCACTTGACAAAACACAACACGGCTCCGATGTTGCAACTTGTAAACCAGCATTGAAAAAAAAAAAAGTTAGAGGGCTCTTAACCTTTGTAAAATGTTAGCATTTACGTGTTTGGGGTTAGTTGCAGGACAAAACCCAACATTGACATTAGCATAGCATTTGGTGGCATTTGTTATGCACATGTCATTGTAGAGCACATGAAAGGAATTATGGGTCTTGAGTAAAAAAAAATAAGACAAATTCAACTAAAATAGCACTCTGGGCAATCAAAAATAATGCAGTAACTAATGTACTTAATTACATGTTTAACGCCTCTTTGAAAGCCACACTTCTGGGTTATGACAGCACAGGCCTTAAAGGGGAACATTATCACCAGACCTATGTAAGCGTTGATGTTGCAGAAAAAAGACCATATGTTTTTTTAACCGATTTCCGAATTCTAAAAGGGTGAATTTGGCGATTTAAACGCCTTTCAATTGTTCACTGTCGAAGCGATGACCTTTCACCCGTGACGTTGCAATGGGAAGCAATCCACCATTTTCTCAAACACATTACACACACCAAGTCTAATCAGCTCTGTTATTTTCCGTTTTTTCGACTGTTTTCCGTACCTTGGAGACATCATGCCTCGTCGGTGTGTTGTCGGAGGGTGTAACAACACGAACAGAGACGGATTCAAGTTGTCTTACGTGGATTCAAGTTGCCTTAAGTGGAGTGTGCATCAATTAGCACGGCATGCTAATCAATGCTAACATGGGAGAAATGGCAAGAATGTGTGGATATCCTGCGACACTCAAAGCAGATGCATTTCTAACGATAAAGTCAACAAAATCACAAAGGTGAGTTTTGTTGATGTTATTGACTTATGTGCTAATCAGACATATTTGGTCACGGCATGACTACCAGCTAACCGATGCTAACATGCTATTTAGGCTAGCTGTATGTACATTTGTAGCTATATTTGCATCCAGCCTTTCCCTCCACCCACATTTAATGCCAATTGACGGATTTAAGTTGCTCCAGTGGTCAAAAGATGCAATAGTTGTTTAGAAGGCGATCGCCGAATAGCTTTAATAGCTATTCGCTCAATAGCTTCAGTTTCTTCTTCAATTTCGTTTTCGCTGTCTGCCTCCACACTCCAACCTTCCGTTTCAATTCATGCGTAATCTGTTGAATCGCTTAAGCCGCTGAAATCCAAGTCTGAATCCGAGTTAATGTTGCTATATCTTGCTGTTCTATCCGCCATCTTTGTTTGTATTGGCATCACAATGTGACGTCACAGGAACATGGACGGGTGGATTTACAGATAGCGAAAATCAGGCACTTTAAAGCCTTTTTTCTGGATATTCCATGGTGGGTAAAATTTTGAAAAAAACTTTGAAAGATAAAAAAAGCCACTGGAAACTGATTTTTATTGGTTTTAACCCTTCTGAAATTGTGATAATGTTCCCCTGTAAACTTTTTAGGACGGGAGGATTAGTGCACAAAAAGAATGTCATAATTGGAAAAGTAATATTTTTGTGAGCGTTGTGTGGAAATGATCAAACTTGTGATGGATCAAACAATACTGAAGCATCTAATATCACTCTTCTATCAACTACTGATTTAATTTGCAGGTCAAATGTGAATATTTTAATTCAGTAGATGGCAGTTGACCATTATGGAAAAACTAACGCTTTATCAGTCCTCTGTCAATACAGGTAAACTGCCATACACTCCCTGAGGCATCATTTACCCATCACTAAATCTATCCATTTTTTCACAGCAAAATATAACATTTTCAAGCTTCTTGGCAGAGATACATGACACAGAGCCTGGTCATAGTACACCAATTTTATTATCTTCACATAAAAGGCCTTACATCCTTTGAAGTATTTACAACATAGAGAGCCCGTGATTGTAAACATGTATAAAAATATGACTTACATCTATAGAAGTATGTACACAATGTGCAAAACATATGGCAGGCAAACAAAAGGTGGAAGGGAAGGGTGATTTTTTATTCTTTTTTAAATCCCAGAATAGTCAGAATTGATGTTACTGTTACCATGGCGATAAACTGCAGTCAGTAAAGGGAAGCCCAGGAGTTATCCAGAAACACCGTAATAGATTCTTAACAACTGTTATCACATGCAGCAAAGTACAGTACACGGTTGTCATGGTTACAGTAACGTACGAGCTGACCTTCACTGGCCAGTCGGGCTCCGATCACCGAGGGCCGATATGACAAATATATCAGTAGAACAAGATCAAATGCAAACCAAAGTAGTGGTAAGAAAAATAATAATCATTATAAATCAACCTGAAAAAAGTGATAATAAAGTCCAATGCCTTGTTTTGTCCATAAAACATTCAATTTGACACCCTTAAAGGCGAACATCAAATGTAAAAAAAAAAAAAAAACTCGTTAGTAATGTTGGCTCAAGTGACAAAAGGCTCCACATGGAATCACATCTATGTAAAGTTGCGTGTGGAGAATTAAAGCAGTAATAGCGCCCTCTTGAGGCCACGGGGGGGGAATGACCGGAGGACGTGAACACTGCACGGACAATGCGCCACAAAGACATAAAGCTGCTGGCGACACGCCCACACAACCCACGCGACTTCGAAAATCCTTCTTATTTTAGAACAGTTATTGTTTTGTCATCCGAGGCTAGTCAGTACAACATAAAGAACAACTTTAAATTTGTTTAATTCATTTATACATTTCTAAAAGTAAGATTTTTCCGCACAGGACGTCAGATTATTACATATATTATATTGGCGCCTGGCCTAACACCGCCTCCTGCTGGTTGCAGCCAGTATTGTGCTTCTTTTTAGTAGACTCTTCAAAAGACAGAACGGTGGACGAGTGGGGGGCTCATGCGCCTCGCAGGTTTGTGTGGGTTCACTCCTGCTTTCTACCACATCCAAAAATATATTTGGAATCAAAAGTCTGTCTGGTTATATGCACCTTGTGATTGGCTGTCCCCAAGTCAGCTGGGGTGGACTTTTAAACATGGCAGCACCTTGCACCTCCACCTACAACAGTGGTTCTTAACCTGGGTTCGGTGAGTCGGCCTCAGGGGTTCGGCGGAGCCTCTGCGGCTGAGGTGAAGCTACTCCCGACTTATAGTGTAAATAAAAACTTCTCCCTATTGGCGTATTACGGATACACCAAAACAATGTTCCTTCTAATTTTCCATCTGATTTGCAAGTGTGTAATGTGTTGTGAGTTCATGTTGGTTTTCTTCTTTGAACAAGGTGATATTCATGCACGGTTCATTCTGTGCACCAGTAAAAAAAAAACATACCATATTTTTCGAACTATAAGTCACATTTTTTTCATAGTTTAGCCAGGGGTGCGACTTATGTGTGAAATTATTAACACATTACCGCAAAATATCAAATAATATTATTTAGCTCATTCACGTAAGAGACTAGACGTATGAGATTTCATGGGATTTAGCGATTAGGAGTGACAGATTGTTTGGTAAACGTAGAGCATGTTCTATATCAGTGGTTCTCAACCTTTTTTCAGTGATGTACCCCCTGTGAACATTTTTATAATTCAAGTACCCCCTAATCAGAGCAAAGCATTTTTGGTTGAAAAAAAGAGATACAGAAGTTAAATACAGCACTATGTCATCAGTTTTTGATTTATTAAATTGTCTAACAGTGCAAATTATTGCTCATTTGTAGTGGTCTTTCTTGAACTATTTGGATAAAAAGATATAAAAATAACTAAAAACGTGTTGAAAAATAAACAAGTGATTCAATTATGAATACAAATTTCTACACATAGGAGTAATCATCAACTTAAAGTGCCTTCTTTGGGGATTGTACTAGAGATCCATCTGGATTCACAAACTTAATTCTAATTTCTTCACAAAAAAAGATATCTTTAACATCAATATTTATGGAACATTTCCACAAAAAATCTAACTGTCAACATTGAATATTGCATTGTTGCATTTCTTTTCACAGTTTATGAACTTACATTCATATTTTGTTGAAGTATTATTCATTAAACATATTTATAAAGGATTTTTGAATTGTTGCAATTTTTAGAATTTTTTAAAATCTCACGTACCCCTTGGCATACCTTCAAGTACCCCCAGGGGTACGCGCACCCCCATTTGAGAACCACTGTTCTATATGTTATAGTTGTTTGAATGACTCTTACCATAATATGTTACGTTAACATATCAGGCACTTTCTCAGTTGGTTATTTATGTGTCATATAACGTACACTTATTCAGCCTGTCCACTATTCTTCATTTATTTTAAATTGCCTTTCAAATGTCTAATCTTGGTGTTGGATTTTATCAAATAAATTTCCCCTAAAAATGCGACTTATACTCCAGTGCGACTTATATGCATTTTTCCCTTCATTATTATGCATTTTCGGCAGGTGCAACTTATACTCCGGAGTGATTATACTCCGAAAAATACGGTATAACTTTATCTCGAATTTGAAAAACATTTGTATTTCTCACTAAAAAAGGGTTCGGTGAATGCACACATGAAACTGGTGGGTTTCGGTACCTCCAACAAGGTTAAGAACCACTGACCTACAATCAACACCACTGTGATTATTTCTGCTCTCACCAGAGTGAACATGAGTACTCCTGGGTTGTTTCGAAGTTTTACTACACAGCCGTGAACTTCTTTTTACACTTTCACGACCAGGTAGGACAACACCATGCAGTTCCACACCTGTGTCATGATGTTAAAATGCCTGAATTGTTCGTGATGGTGACAGTTTGACCCTGGAACTGACTATGTCAATTCTAACTATGGAAACGTTGCTACAAAAGTCCAATTAGGTTAGTTTTTTTTAACTCTGACTATTCTAATGATAGCATTGATGACACACACATGTACATTCTTGTGTTTGTTACCTTCTTGAGACCTCAGAAAATGCCTACCTCTTTAGGACCACCCTTTCTAGATATATAAAGATGTGTATTTACAACATCAATAATATATACATATATGCCAAATATTAAAAAGGTAAGCTTTTAGTTATTTTTTTGGGGGGGGGGGGTTTAGTTTGTAATTGGTTTTTAATCTTCATTATTTACTTCAAGTTATTACAGTATGTCTCTATACATATTTATTTTTTATTATTAATTTTGGGCTAAAGGGGGTGCATTTCAATTTCTTACACACACTTGTTATTACATATGTTGGCCAGAGGGGGAGCACCTAACATTTTTAAACACACTTGTTATTTCATATGTTGACCAGAGGGGGAGCACTTTAAAAACCGACACACAGTCAATTTGAAAAATCCATCCTCTTTGGGACCGCCCGGATTTTGATAGATTTCACCACCAGGGGTGCAAATGAGACTTTCTCTATTAGATGCAATGGTTTTCCTTATTGAGACCATGATGTATGTCCTAACTTGTTCACCACTCCTCATATGGAAGGTACTTTTCCTAGTTAATTTCTCAAGAAGGGTAGAAATACAGGAAAACACACACTCACACACACAGCAGGACAGTCGGATATGGATGGACCTAAAATGTGAGGCCTACATTTGTTCCCTTTGCACAGTCACAAAGCTGCCGTGATTACCAGAGTTCCCTCACCTGACAAAATACATTCATAAAAGAGAGACGTGTGGACAAATCTGTGACGTCATCAAAGTGGAGGCCTGGTCACGCCTCTGTAGTGCATAGCTCTCACCTGTGTTTCTTCCCAGATAGTTTTTGTGGATGTTTGTTCCTCTGCGTCGTTGATGAGTCAGCAAACATGCAGGACGTGCACACGGGTCACAATATGGCAGGATCATGTTTATGAGCCATGTTCTTCTTATGTACAGATAGTCCATGCTACTCAAGTCCAATTGGCTCCGCCTCTTTGATATCAAACCTTTTTTTGTTTCTAGCCTTCTAGCCACCGAAGTGATGACATCATTTTTTTTGGACAGCTGTGCAAACTCCTGCGTGTAGTTCCACGTGGTTGAAGTTGGACTGTTACCCACGCCATCAGTGCTCTTCTCCATCTTGCGACGGCGCGTCATTCCCAGTGCAGCTGCATGTCGTGCGAGTCCAGGAAGTCCGCAGGGATCCCGCCTGAGCCCGGAGGCATGGTGAGGTCCAACCACTCCATGTTGTCCAGCGCCGGGTCGGACAAAGCCATGTTGAGCGAGGACGGCGGTGAGGAGGAGGAGTCGCAGAAGGACATGTCGGACGTGTCCATGGGCGAGTAGGGATGCTGGTCCATCAGCTGCGCCTGCAGCTCTTCCATAAGGCCCTGCGTGCGCGGGTCTGATGCTGACGGCGTGTCGGCCAGCGTCCTCTCCAGGAAGGCTTCAAGCTGGTTGTCGGTGGCCAGCGAGGAGAGGTTGGCCAGGCCGGGGTCCATGGCGGGACTCAGCGAGGGGGGAGGGGCCAACTGGATGTGTGGCGGGGATCTGTAGAGGGCGCTGTTGAGGGGAAGCATGCTGACGCTAGCTGTGACCGGGTGGCTCTTAGTCAGACCATCATGCGGGATAAACGGAGTCATTTCTGAAGTGGGTCAAATACAAATGTTATTATATTTATTCATATGAACTCTATCTTTCTGCAGAAGCAGTTCTTACCTCCACTCTGTATGAGGATGTCAAACAAGTCATCCATTTGCTGACTGGTTGCTGTGGCAACCTGCAAAGAAATCTGGTTGTACTGACAAGACTTGATTTACAGTCCAAGGTGGGATGTGGCCACTTTTTGGTCTTTAATATCACTAATAATTATTATTAAAATTAGGGGTGTGGGAAAAAATCGATTTGGGTACGAATCGCGATTCTCACAATCGATTCTCATTTAAAAAGAAAAATCGATTTTTTATTTATTTATTTTTTTTTTTTAATCAATCCAACAAACCAATACACAGCAATACCATAACAATGCAATCCAATTCCAAAACCAAACCTGACCCAACTAGGGTTGTCCCGATCCGATAATTGTATCCGATCGGCTGCCGATATTTGCCAAAAAATGCGTATCGGCAAGGCATGGGAAAATGTCGATCCAGATCCAGTTTTAAAAAAAGCTCTGGTCCATGTTTTTCAACGCACCGATTTAAATAATACATTCCACTATTCTGCTGCTCCCTACACTCCGTTCCGCATTTTCCAGCACACCTTCAAAACATCCACAAGTCTGTGTTCTAACCGTTCAGACGGCCGTGTGAATTAAAAGTTACGGTAAAAATGTCAGCTGTGTGGGATTATTTCACCCTACAAAACGAAAAAGATGAAGAGGTGGAGTGTAAAACATGCCACAATAAAGTCAAGCGTGATGGTAAAGTTGTAAGACATTTTAATGACTCTTTATTTAGAGTGAGAGGCTTTTTAGTGCTCATCATAGATGAACACAGGAGCAGGCTGACACCTGAGCATCTTGAAGTGCTCATCTTTGTTAGAAAGAATCTCCCCATTATTCTTGGACTTCAATTGTTTGCCCCCCCTGACTTGAAGGGAGTGTGTAAATATATATATTTTTTTAAAGTTTACACTTGTTCAAGAGCAAGTATCGATGCTGAGTTGTAGATATTTTATCCCACTCAGGTTGTTTGTGTTTTGCTTTTTTTAATAATGTTTACAGCATTATTTGCACTTTATACTGTTCACTTTTTTACTGATTAATGATGCCATTTCTGCTTGTCATGTATAATTTTTGATATTTTGTGTTTATCCTTGAATACCAACTATTGTGTATTATCCAAACTCACCTAATTCAGCTGGCTACTTGTTATCAAGAGTACTAAAATCCTTTCCAGCATGAATCTGATAACTAAGTAGGCTAAATAACTTTAAACTTTAATACATGCTCGGATAGGCCAGTATCGGTATCGGATCGGAAGTGCAAAAACAATATCGGATCGGAAGTGCAGAAACCTGGATCGGGACATCCCTAGACCCGACAACACTCAGAACTGCAACAAACAGAGCAATTGAGGAGACACAAACACGACACAGAACAAACCAAAAGTAGTGAAACAAATATGAATATTATCAACAACAGTATCAATATTAGTTATAATTTCAGCATAGCAGTGATTAAAAATCCCTCATTGACATTATCATTAGACATTTATAAAAAAAAAAGAACAATGGTGTCACAGTGGCTTACACTTGCATCGCATCTCATAAGCTTGACAACACGCTGTGTCCAATATTTTCACAAAGATAAAACAAGTCATATTTTTGGTTCGTTTAATAGTTCAAACAAATTTACATTATTGCAATCGGTTGATAAAACATTGTCCTTTACAATTATAAAAGCTTTAAAAAAAAAAATCTACTATGCTAGCATGTCAGGAGACTGGGGTAGATCCTGCTAAAATTCTATGTATTGAATGAATACAGAATCGTTTTGAATCTCGAGATTCACGTTGAATCGAAAAAAATCGATGTATAATCGAATCGCGACCCCAAGAATCGATATTGAATCGAATCCTGGGACACCCAAAGATTCGCAGCCCTAATTAAAACTATTATTATTAGACGCCGGAAAGGATCCCAGACCTAAGCGCTTTACATAGTGAAACTCAATATCTAAGTTACATTTAATCCAGTGTGGGTGGCACTGGGAGCAGGTGTGGATAAAGTGTCTTGCCCAAGGACACAACGGCAGTGACTCGGATGGCGGAAGCGGGGATCGAACCTAAAACCCTCAAGTTGCTGGCACGGCTACTCTACCAACACAGCTATACCGCTCCATGTGCTGTGACATGCAAAAGTGAGACTTTAATATAACCGTCCTCGGCTACCACAAACTGATTTTTCATAGTTTGACTTCTACCTTACTTTTGAAGACATGAAGACTTCTGTGTTGATTGAAGAATAAAGAATAGTTCCATGTTATTGGAAGGAATTAACCATTTTGCCTTGTTGCAAGGAGGTGTAGGTTGTGCTACTTGTTTTTAACTTGATTCAAACAACCTCATTATTCAACTTTGACAGCAACATTTGAACTTGTATAACTTTGTTTTTTATAACTGACTTATTTAAATAAAAGATAATTTAAAAAAATAATCATATCTTGACAAAAGTCCAGGTCATGATCAAGTGGCCCCTCTAAAAATCACAGATTTTGATACTTGGCACCATCTTGGAAGTATGTTCACTTCACCTATGTTAGCGTTATAACATTATATGCTTGCATTTGAGCTAATGTTGTATGTTTCACTTGAACAATTATGGATTTTGATACTTCGCTCCATCTTAGTAGTATTAATTGATTAACGTGGACCCCGACTTAAACAAGTTGAAAAACGTATTCGGGTGTTACCATTTAGTGGTCAATTATATGGAATATGAACTGTACTGTGCAACCTACTAATAAAAGTTTCAATCAATCAAGGCTAACTCATCCTATGTTAGCATGCTAGCATTTTAGCTAATGTTGTAGGTTTCATCCTAACACTCATGGATTTTGATACTTGGCACCATCTTAGAAGTATGTTCACTTCACCTATGTTAGCGTTATAACATTATATGCTTGCATTTGAGCTAATGTTGTATGTTTCACCTGAACAATTATGGATTTTGATACTTCGCTCCATCTTAGTAGTATTAATTGATTAACGTGGACCCCGACTTAAACAAGTTGAAAAACGTATTCGGGTGTTACCATTTAGTGGTCAATTATATGGAATATGAACTGTACTGTGCAACCTACTAATAAAAGTTTCAATCAATCAAGGCTAACTCATCCTATGTTAGCATGCTAGCATTTTAGCTAATGTTGTAGGTTTCATCCTAACACTCATGGATTTTGATACTTGGCACCATCTTAGAAGTATGTTCACTTCACCTATGTTAGCGTTATAACATTATATGCTTGCATTTGAGCTAATGTTGTATGTTTCACCTGAACAATTATGGATTTTGATACTTCGCTCCATCTTAGTAGTATTAATTGATTAACGTGGACCCCGACTTAAACAAGTTGAAAAACGTATTCGGGTGTTACCATTTAGTGGTCAATTATATGGAATATGAACTGTACTGTGCAACCTACTAATAAAAGTTTCAATCAATCAAGGCTAACTCATCCTATGTTAGCATGCTAGCATTTTAGCTAATGTTGTAGGTTTCATCCTAACACTCATGGATTTTGATACTTGGCACCATCTTAGAAGTATGTTCACTTCCCCTGCATGCTAACACCCCCTAGTGGCTGTGGCGTCAAACAAAAGTTCATGCCAAGTGCCTGCCGTGTATGTGTGTGTGTGTTTGTGTGTGTGTGTTCTGGCAATGCTTACTTAATGGGGACATCGCTCTGTTTACACAGTCACTTTTAGGGGACCTCTGACGGTATGGGGACAAAAAAACAGGTCCCCTAAAGGAAAACCTTTTTAAATGATAGTCAGATCCATTCTAAAGATGCTTAAGTGATTAGTTTGAGTGTGAGACATTTGCAAAGCAGCCCCCTCATCGGGCTGTAGCTGGTACTGCACTCGTTGCTTTTTTAAAATGGTCCTCAGTAGTCAAGTACAAATTTGTGTGAATGATGCAAAATTATTTAAATTTGTTCCCCATAAACCATATTAACTCTTTTTCCCCAGGGTACCCAGTAAGACTGATCACCACATTACTTCATCAATCCAGAGATTTAAAGACGTGTATGAGCTAACTGGGCAGTGACCATTTACCTATTTTTTTTTTTTATGCCTCCACAACCTGTAGAAAGGGTGGTCCCCACAAGTGATGATCAAAAACTTGGTCCCCATTTCAAATGATAACCAGTATTTGTGTGTGTGTGTGTGTGTGTGTAGGGTTTCTAACCTGTGAAACGTTGTTGACGTGCATGTTGCGGCTCTGTTTGACAGCGTCCTCATAGCGAGGAGGTTCTTTTGTATTGGGAAGCTGAGAAAGCAAAGATGCAGGCTGCAGGATCAAGTTGGGCTGGGTTGCCGAGGAAGACTGGAGGGGAAAAAAACACAAACTTAAGCATAGGGTGAATAAATATATCATGTTAAATATTTGTAAAGAGCCTTTCATGTGTAATGGCCATAGGGGTCCATCTATATATAATAAATATTCCAGTCACAATTAACTTGTGCTCAGCTGGGAAGGTAATTATATATACCTATTATGTCATCCATTTAATTAGTATGAAACTGTTACAGGCGTATTAAATCATGTTAATATTAAAAAAAGTAACGTAAATGAATGTGGGGATATAAAAGGCATCCGGTCTTATCAGAGGCAGAAGCGGAAGCAGAAGCAGAAGCAGAAGCAGAAGTAGAAGCAAATGTCCCACAAAGTGTGAGAGCCAAAATGCTCTCCCTCTTCCTTCTTACTCTTCTATGTGCAATAATTCAGTTCAGAAAATGTTGACTTTGATTGCAAAAAATCCTTAAAAATTGCCACAAATGCTTAGACCTACTAGATTTGGAGCCCTGTTTACTTCCGGCATGATGTCATGTCTGCATGCGGGTCAGATTGTGTTCATATAAGACATCAACATTTTGTTTGTAATGTGAACAATCTCAAGATGGGACTTGACATTGAATCTAAATTGCGGTGTGAACAATGTCAAACAATTGTCATTAAGCTCCAGTCCGTATTTAACATAGCACATGAATCTTTCAAAATATACATAAACAAGGGTGAGGATGATTAATACTGATGGGCGAAATGACCTAAAAGCTGCATCACGATATATAACGCAGTCTTTGATAACCATCTCATAATATTTTTTGTAGGGATGTGCTGATTAATTCCGTTTAATGCCGATCACAAACACCGATCCCGTTGACTGACACTATTTATTGTTGGTCAGCAGCTAATTATTTGTCCCCGTACAGTGTTGAGCCACTCCTCTAAGTTAGAAATAATCAACTCTGTTATGGCAAATAAACTGCATTTATTTTTATCTTAAGTATCAGTAACAGCTACCATTATCACTGGAGGACAAGGCTGAAAATATTACACACCGAGAGCAAGCCATGAGCAGGCATACAAATAGGTAAGTTAACCACTAGGCTTGCTTTGTACAAGATTAAGAAATATGTGTTTGGTGAAATTTAAGAATTAGTGTAGATGGCACCTGGTCGTGGCAGAAAGTAGGTGAATATTAACAGGAAAGTCGATTAATAAGAGTGTGGAGAGAGGATTAAAATGACCACTGTTAGTGTGTCAGCATCGTCAAAGTCAGTACACGACACGTAAGAATAGGGGAAATCAATTCATAAAATGGTGGTGTCGATACCAAGGGTAGTAACAGTATAAAATGATAAAAGAGTAATTAGATATATGTGTTCTCTTCTCAATGTTGTTCTTATTAATGTTTACAAACTTCCTGGCCACAAGAAGACTTTGAGGGCAAAAACCAAAGGATTACAATGAGTCATAAATAGTTTTTACTTTTGTTTAGTTATTGTGTACTATTGGCTTAATTTGTTTCAACGATACGAGAGATGTTTTTATTGTTGCAATGTCTAAAGCACTCACCACAAATAAATGGAAACATGAACTCAATCATAGTGATCGGTATCGAAATTGGCACAATAAATTCCTGATCGGAACATCCCTAATTACCGTATCGTCCTTGAATTGCCGCCGGGCATGTAATATGCGCCTGACTTGGATTAATGCAGGGTCAAACTCGCTCCGCAAATTTATTAGCGCATGCTTACTTTTACCGTCGGGTCAAATTCGTGACGTCACGAGTGACGCATCCCCATTCGTCATTTTCAAAATGGTGAAGGAGTTTTTTTTTTTGCTTTTACTATGTGTAAACCAGGGGTCGTGTTCCACAGCCATACAGATCACACTGATGGTTGTGATATAAAACAACTTTAACACTCTTACTAATATGCGCCACACTCTGTGAACCCACATTAAGCAAGAATGACAAACACATTTCTGGAGAACATCGGCTCTGTAACACATTATGAACGCAACATAACAATTACCCAGAATGGCATTCATCCATGACTCTTACCGGCTATATTTTACACCCCGCCAGCACCAACCCCCCAGCCCCCTCCGTGCGTTGGTTTAGGTGGGCGGGGTTGGGGGCGCCAGGTTACATAATATAGCCGGTAAGAGTCATGGATGAATGGCATTCTGGGTAATTATTATGTTGCGTTTATGTGTTAAAGAGCCGATGTTCTCCAGAAATGTGTTTGTTATTTTTGTTTGGTGTGGGTTCACAGAGTGTGGCGCATATTAGTATGAGTGTTAAAGTTGTTTATATCACAACCATCAGTGTAAACGGTATGGCTGTTGACCAAGTATACTTTGCAATCTCATACGAGAAGCACCGAAATGCATGCGTCCGGCCGGCACGCAGATAGCATGGTGGAGAGGTGGGCGCGATGACATCTTGTAGAGGCCAGTGGTCCCCAACCACTGGGCCGCGTTTAGATTGATACCGGGCCGCAGAATAATTTTTTTAATGTGCTTCTCATGATGGTATTCTTACATCACGCCCAATTTTTTACTGCATGCCATTGGTAAGCGCAGGGGTGAGAAAAGGTTTTAAAATTATTAGCGCATGCTTACTTTTACCGCATGCTTTGAATAAGTGCAGGGGTGAGAAGAAGTTTTAAATTTATTAGCGCCCCGGCGGCTATTCAAGGAAATACGGTATGTGGTATGTAAATGATAATACAAAACATTTTAAAAGGGTTACAAAGGATCCTAATATGGCTGCTGGTATATGCTCAAAATTATTGTTAATATACTTGTTCATGTACTGTTATTTATCTGGTTACTTTCTGTTGTAACAAGGTTTTATCAACAATTCTGTTAAAATACAATAAACACTCATTATTCTGTTGTTTGGACACTTTACATTAGTTTAGGACAATACTACAAATGTGATCCAATACCAAGTATTTACAGAGGCAGTATTGGTCATATCAATGCTGATACTTTTACTTCAATTTTTCAAGTATATTGAATGATTTAATTTTTGATGACAATTGTAATTAGACAAAAACACAGGATGGCAGTGTAACAATATTAATTATATTGTTAATTTTGGGCTCTGATTTCAATGTTTTGAGTTTTTCCCCTAAAGTCCTTCATGTATTTCCTGAGTTTGTCAACAATAACCATAACGACAAAAGATGTTTTGATAATATAAAATATCGATCTTACCACTGTTGTACCGACATTATACCAACACTATACTTTCTATCGTTACTGTCAATATTTGTATTGTTAACCTGCCCACTACATTGCGTTGAGGATGTGTTGCTTGTCACATTTACGAGACACAGCAAGAATGCGTCATCAACATGCATTGTAACATCTTTACGATTGTATTAAAAGCTCTATCGTCTGCTAATTATATCATTTATATTGTATATTGCGCAACCCTACGAGTCAGAATAGGAGGGCAAATAAAAGTTAATACCTTATTGAGGGGCCCATTGGAGATGTGACTGGGCGATGGCCGAGGAGAGGCTCTGCTATCCGGGGAGCTCCTCAAGAAACACCGGGGATTTACCTCAGGCCTTGTGTGGTTCTTTGTGTCCATGGTGTTAGTGCACATTGATAAAGTCTGCAAACATTAGGAACAAGAGCATTACAACAAACACCTATTAGCACTGAATCAACACTTTCACATTAAAGATACTGATATTGTGCTTTGATATCATGGCATCTCATGTGTTACAGCTAACCTGCAGCAATGAGTTGTGGTTGACTAACTGCTGACTGGGGAATGTCTCCATCTTGGTGGTCGGCAGCTGAGGAATGGAGGCCTGGACTCGGCCTGGATTTGAGACAGTTGCCTGAAGGACAGGCTGAGATGCAGAAAAAACTAATTAAATACAAGGAGTTGCTTACAAGTTGAATAAACAAATTACCAAAACAGGTTATGGTCTTATTTGCACCAAGCCATTTTTACACTAGTCTACATTCCACTAAGCAAATTTGGCTAGCAAACAAACCGACAAACACACACAAGCCAGATCAGGGTAAAACAATCCAAACTACAAACCCTGTCTCCATATGAGTTGGCTAATTGTGTTAGATGTAAATATAAATGTAATACAATGATTTGCAAATCATTTTCAACCCATATTCAGTTGAATATGCTACAAAGACAACATATTTGACGTTCAAACTGATTTTTTTTTGCAAATAATCATTATTTTTAGAATTTGATGCCAGCAACACATGACAGAGAAGTTGGGAAAGGTGGCAATAAATACTGATAAAGTTGAGGAATGCTCATCAAACACTTATTTGGAACATCCCGCAGGTGTGCAGGCTAATTGGGAACAGGTGGGTGCCATGATTGGGTATAAAAACAGCTTCCAAAAAAATGCTCAGTCTTTCACAAGAAAGGATGGGGCGAGGTACACCCTTTTGTCCACAACTGTGTAAGCAAATACAAACCCCGTTTCCATAGGAGTTGGGAAATTGTGTTGGATGTAAATATTAGCGGAATACAATGATTTGCAAATCCTTTTCAACCCATATTCAATTGAATGCACTACAAAAACAACATATTTGATGTTCAAACTCAAAAACTTTATTATTTTTTTTGCAAATAATAATTATCTTAAAGAGTTTCATGGCTGCAACACGTGCCAAAGTAGTTGGGAAAGGGCATGTTCACCACCGTGTTACATCACCTTTTCTTTTAACAACACTCAATAAACATTTGGGAACTGAGGAGACACATTTTTGAAGCTTTTCAGGTGGAATTCTTTTGATGCACAGCTTAAGTTGTTCAACAGTCCGGGATCTCTGTTGTCGTATTTTTAGGCTACACAATTTTCAGTGGGAGACAGGTCTGGACTACAGGCAGGCCAGTGTAGTACCCGGACTCTTTTACTATGATGCCACGCTGTTGTAACATGTGGTGTGGCATTGTCTTGCTGAAAAAAGCAGGGGCGTCCATGATAACGTTGCTTGACTGGCAATATATGTTGCTCCAAAACTTGTATGTACCTTTCAGCATTAATGGTGCCTTCACAGATGTGTAAGTTACCCATGCCTTGGGCACTAATTCACCCCCATACCATCACAGATGCTGCCTTTTGAACTTTGCGCCTATAACAATCCGGATGGTTCTTTTCCTCTTTGTTCTGGAGGACACAAATGTCCATAGTGTCCAAAAACAAATTGAAATGTGGACTCGTCAGACCACAGAACACTTTTTCACTTTGCATCAGTCCATCTTAGATGATATCGGGCCCAGAGAAGCCGGCGGCGTTTCTTGATGTTGTTGATAAATGGCTTTCGCTTTGCATAGTAGAGCTTTTGACTTGCACTTACAGATGTAGCGACAAACTTTATTTAGTGACAGTGGTTTTCTGAAGTCTTCCTGAGTCCATGTGGTGATATCCTTTAGAGATTGATATCGGTTTTTGATACAGTGCCGTCTTAGGGACCGAAGGTCACGGTCATTCAATGTTGGTTTCCGGCCATGCCGCTTACGTGGAGTGATTACTCCAGATTATCTAACCCTTTTGATGATATTATGGACCGTAGATGTTGAAATCCCTAAATTTCTTGCAATTGCACTTTGAGAAACATTGTTCTTAAACTGTTTGACTATTTGCTCACGCAGTTGTGGACAAAGGGGTGCTCATTTTTTGGAAAGCTGTTTTTGTACCCAAACATGGCACCCACCTGTTCCCAATTAGCCTAACCACCTGTGGGATGTTCCAAATAAGTGTTTGATGAGCATTCCTCACCTTTATCAGTATTTATTGCCACCCTTCCCAACTTCTCTGTCACGTGTTGGTGGCATGAAATTCTAAAGTTAATGATTTGCAAAAAAAAAACGTTTATCAGTTTGAATATCAAATATCTTGTCTTTGTAGCATATTCAACTGAATATGGGTTGAAAATGATTTGGAAATCACTGTATTCCGTCTATATTTACATCTAACACAATTTCCCAACTCATATGGACACGGGGTTTGTAGTCAAACAGTTTAAGAACAACGTTTCTCAAAGTGCAATCGCAAGAAATTTAGAGATTTCAACATCTACGGTCCATAATATCATCAAAAGGTTCAGATAATCTGGAGTAATCACTCCACGTAAACGGCATGGCCGGAAACCAACATTGAATGACCGTGATCTTTGATCCCTCAGACGGCACTGTATCAAAAACCGACATCAATCTCTAAAGGATGTCACCACATGGACTCAGGAACACTTCATAAAACCACTGTCACTAAACACAGTTCGTCGCTACATCTGTAAGTGCAAGTTAAAGCTCTACTATGCAAAGCGAAAGCCATTTATCAACAACATCAACAAACGCCGCCGGCTTTTCTGGGCCCGAGATCATCTAAGATGGACTGATGCAAAGTGGAAAAGTGTTCTGTCGTCTGAAGAGTCCACATTTCAAATTGTTTTTTGGAAATATTCCACATTGTGTCATTCGGACCAAAGGGGAAGGGAACCATCCAGACTTTTATCGACGCAAAGTTCAAAAGCCAGCATCTGTGATGGTATGGGGGTGCATTAGTGCCCAAGGCATGGGTAACTTACACATCTGTGAAGGCACCATTAATGCTGAAAGGTACATACAGGTTTTGGAACAACATACGCTGCCATCTAAGCGCCATCTTTTTCATGGATGCCCCTGCTTATTTCAGCAAGACAATGCCAAGCCACATTCAGCACGTGTTACAACAGCGTGGATTCGTAAAAAAAAAAGAGTGCGGTTACTTTCCTGGCCTGCCTGCAGTCCAGACCTGTCTCCCATCGAAAATGTGTGGTGCATTATGAAGCGTAAAATACGACAGCAGAGACCCCGGATTGTCGAACGACTGAAGCTCTACATTAAACAAGAATGGGAAATAATTCCACTTTAAAGCTTCAAAAATTAGTTTCCTCAGATCCCAAACGTTTATTGAGTGTTGTTAAAAGAAAAAGTGATGTAACACAGTGGTGAACATGCCCTTTCCCAACTACTTTGGCACGTGTTGCAGCCATGAAATTCTAAGTTAATTATTATTTGAAAAAAATAAATAAAAGTTTTTGAGTTTGAACATCAAATATCTTGTCTTTGTAGTGCATTCAATTGAATATGGGTGGAAAAGGATTTGCAAATCATTGTATTCCGTTCATATTTACATCCAACACAATTTCCCAATTCATATGGAAACAATTTCCCAACTCATATGGAAACGGGGTTTGTATTACAAGGTGAGCTAGGAAGAGGTGTCCTGCCTTGTACCTGTAGGCTGACCGTGGTGCTCGGCAGCTGGATGGAGGTTGTGTTGTTGGGTAGTGACACAGGGAGCAGAATCTGAGTTCCAGTCTGACCAGTTGTGGTCAGCAGAGTCTGATGTTGACCAAGCATCTGGGAAACCCCGCCAGAATGGCTGATGAAGAACTGCTGCAAGTTGGGGGCGGCGGGTTGGGATTGTTGCTGGTTGTTAAGTTTGGGACTTCTCTGGAGAGACTGTGGGCTGCTGCTAACTTGGCCTTGAGTATGCGTGAGGATCTGCGTTTGAGGCGGAAGTTGGACAGGTTTGCCAGAACACACAGTCATGTCCTCCAACTTCACCACATTTTGCAGCGGGTTAGTAAGAGTCTGGGAGCCCAAAAGAGAATTAGGAAAGGAAGATGGAGAACAGTTTGACAAGGTCGGTTGCTCCAGTTTTACAGTGTTTGTATTGAGGACTGTTGAAACAGGGCTCATAGAACTTGATACTACAAATGGAGAGTCAGTGCTGCTCTGAGTCCTCTTCTCTACCTCCAGCTGCATCTTCAGCTCCTCCACCAACTTTTGCTCGTGCTCAAGCTTCCTCATTAGCTCTTCAATCTGTTGCTCCTTCTCATGGAGCCTCTTGTCCTTTTCTGGGACAGGCAATGGAGGGAGAGGTGTGGGCCCTGATGGCTCACAATTTGCGTCAGACAGGCCTACATCCTGCCGGAAGCTAAAAAGACCTTTGGGAGTCGGGGGCGAGACAGGAGGCGTGGAATTTATAATCTCAGTGGCCACTTGCTGGAGTGGATGGGTGCCAGCAGGTCTGGTATTGGTGGTGACGATCTCCATGGGAATGGCGGTGAGAGTGGTGGTGGCAGGTGAGGGAATAGTGGTCAGAGCAGGCGAGCTAGGACTATCCTGGAAGGGCTTTAGTCTTTCGATCAGATCCATTTTAGTTCCTGACACAGGGAGGCCACGTAGTTTCAGCTCCAGCTTCAGCTCAGCAACCTGGAAAATAATCATGATGTTAATAAACACAAAGGATGGCAGGTATGGCAAAAAAGGAAAGGAAATGTCAATACAACCATGGAAAACACTTAAATACTCAAATCTAAACAAAACTCTAAAATCAATTAACACTTAACAATAAACTATTTAAAGTGAGTTACAAAAATAAGGAATATGTATGAAATGCTGAACAAAGTGTAACAAAATCCCGTAAAGTGTGAAAATGTAAACAGAGAAACCTGAGAACAGCAGTTTTCTTGCAGGTTTACTGCCAGGAAGTTACGTGGGATGTGTAACATTTAATTTACACAGCCCACGTGTAAAGTTGTACGAAAACATTTTGACAGATTTTTGAGCGCCATGTGTAATGTTCTATATTCTCAAGGAAACATCAAATTTACTTACGGGTACTTGCTAGCGTCATTTATTGATCGGGCGTTAACCTGCAGTCCACACATATTTCTTATGCGTGACTCCCATCTACTGGTCACATTTGTCATTACACCATACACCAAATAAAATTGCTTCGAAGTCAGTAAGCACAATTAGAATTAATTAAGCGCACCGGGTTATAAAGCAGACTGTCGATTTTCGAGAAAATGAAAGGATTTCATGTGTGCCTTAAAAGTTCGAAAAATACGGGACCAGTGAAATGTTTGGACATACATATTCATTGCTATAAATGAGGTGTTTTAAACCATTTGACTGGTAGTATAACTAATTTTGTAGCTGGCTGCTACTCAGTGGCCTTGTGGTTAGAGTGTTTGCCCTGAGATCGGTAGGTTGTGAGTTCAAACCCCGGCCGAGTCATAACAAAGACTATAAAAATGGGACCCATTACCTCCCTGCTTGGCACTCAGCATCAAGGGTTGGAATTGGGGCTAAATCACCAAAATGATTCCCGGGCGCTGCCACTGCTGCTGCTCACTGCTCCCTTCACCTCCCAGGGGGTGAACAAGGGGATGAGTCAAATGGAGAGGACAAATCTCACCACACCCAGTGTGTGTGTGACAATCATTTGTACTTTAACTGCAGTGTGTATGTGTAGGTAAATATATTTACACAGATTGCTTTAATGCAAAGCACTCTCGTTTTTTAATCAATGACCTCAAACGTTTTTTGCGTACTTTGTGAGACAGGACTGTGTTCAGACAGTACATTCTGTTGAAACACTAGACAGATACCTTCATCTCCTCCAGGTTGGGAGGCAAGACTCCGGGCTTACGGCTCGATAAGGAGTTGTTCTGCCGTGCCAGAGGCAGTGTGGGTGGTGGAGGTGCAGTGGGCAAAGAAACAACAATGGAGGTCGGTAGGGTGCTCGGACTGCCGCTCTGGCCCTCTGTCACGGGCCTATGGAGAGTAACATAACACCATTTGTCATCTGGGTGAACAGTGTATTTTACAGCATTGAAACAGGGGGCATATGTAAAAAAAGAAAAATGGCATCTGTTGTGTCAACCACTGTTCTATTTTTAGACACTAATGCTAAAGGCAGCTGTGTATACATCTCGACTGCCAGTGATAGTCTCTGACGCGCCTTCAACCAATCATTTTACATCTTTCTTGACTAAACATCAAACACAAGCTTGGAGGTTCTAAGTAGTTTTTAGACTGGTTGGATGTAGTTATGGCTCGTGTAATGAGTTATTGCTTGTATTTAGCATTTGTCGTTGACATACTTGAGCGGGGCAGGTAAAATAGTTTGATAGTTGTAGTGCTGCTGTTGCTGGCTGAGGATCTGTAGTTGGAGAAACAACTGTTGCTGCTCTAGAAGTCTGGCATAGGATGAATCCATCTGTGCCTCACAGGCCTCCTGCTTCTGGTCTGGTGGAACATACTGATGGTACTTGAGCTTTTTCACTCTGGGTTTGGCCTCTTTGCCTTTCTTGCGGCTCTTCTCAGACGGCGTCTTTTGCTGGCTTTGCTGTTGTGGGAGGTAGGCCAAAATTATTTGCGCTCTACTACAAAGAGGAAGTTGTTTGATCATACATACTTTCACCAGTGTTGGGCCTGGCTTGGAAGGAGTGATGGGATGAGCAACAGATACTGCAGGGCGGCTTGAAGGCTGCTCATTCGCAGTGAATACCTTCATTCTGTCTGTGGTGGATTGTACAGCAGCTGGGGGGGACTAAACAATTGGAACAACACAGAAAACGTGTTCTTAACTGTGAACTGTTTAAGGACATCTTTTGATTATCCCCTTTCTGACCTTCAGTAAGATGCTAGGAGGAAGTGGCGCTGGAGTGGGGGTTTCTGGGCCTTTTACCTCCACAGGTGAGGGTATAGAGCTCTGAGATTCTTGGCTAGCAGGCTGCTCTGGAGACAGGGCATCACTACTGTCCTCATCCGAGACTTTATGATAATTCACCTGTCCTGTTAATAGTAACACAAAAAAACAAGTGTCACAATGAGCAGTGGTGTCAATGAACTGCTACACTGAAGTGCAAATGTGTTACCAGTCCTTCTCTCACCTATAATGACGTGTTTAAGGCTGGAATCCACAGGTATAATGTTTTTCTCTATAAGTTCCATGGGACCAGGTCTCTGGGCAATTTTCTCATTCAAGTTGTCGGCCAATCGGGCCCTCTTTAGCTTCATCTGAGTGGCCTGTAGTGACGGCTCAGCTCCAGTCTCTGAAGGAGAGCCAAATATCTCATGGTGTGTATACAAACCAATATCCTTGACTTATATTGGAGAGTTATTTTACAAAGATGAGTTGCACTTGTGAAATCAGAGGTGTATATTATTATCTGGTATGGAAGACGTGAACATACATAAATGTAATGTCAATTGACTTATAAACATAGATATACAGTTCATTTTAGCACAAGGACAAGGGAACGGCGACAGTTACCTTGCAAGATGTGCATCCTGACCAGTTCTGCTCTCTCTGGACGACTGCGGATCTTGTGCTTAAGGAAATTCTCTGTCTGAGAAAAGTCACACACTAGTCAAATCTGTTTTTTGATTTGATGCAATGTGCAAATGTCTCAGGAGAAAACAATTTAATTGTTATAATGACCTTTATCAATGTATTCAATTGGACACAGTAAAGGGGGACATACACTATTACTTGCATTAAACATTGAATAACAAAACCAATCTAAACCAAACTTGTTTTGACTTTAGTATTACATAGAGAACAGATTAATCAACCCCTTCTTATGTTTATTTGATGTACAGTACTGTAAAGCTGTGGTTCTCAAATGGGGGTACGCGTACCCCTGGGGGTACTTGAAGGTATGCCAAGGGGTACGTGATTTTTTTTTTCAAATATTCTAAAAATAGCAACAATTCAAAAATCCTTTATAAATATATTTATTGAATAATACTTCAACAAAATATGAATGTAAGTTCGTAAACTGTGAAAGGAAATGCAACAATGCAATATTCAGCGTTGACAGCTGGATTTTTTGTGGACATGTTCCATAAATATTGATGTTAAAGATCTCATTTTTTGTGAAGAAATGCTTAGAATTAATTTGATGAATCCAAATGGATCTCTATTACAATCCCTAAAGAGGGCACTTTAAGTTGATGATTACTTCTATGTGTAGAAATTTTTATTTATAATTTATATCTTTTTTTCCAAATAGTTCAAGAAAGACCACTTCAAATGAGCAATATTTTGCACTGTTATACAATTTAATAAATCAGAAACTGATGACATAGTGCTGTATTTTACTTTTTTATCTATTTTTTCCAACCAAAAATGCTTTGCTCTGATTAGGGGGTACTTGAATTAAAAAAAACTGAAAACAGGTTGAGAACCACTGCTGTAAAGCACTTTATATTTTGTTCAAAGTGTAGAAACCTTCACTAAAATTGGGACTTTTGTTGAGGCTGGAACCTATTGTAAATATTTACATTGTTTCTTAGGAATCTGCAAACTTTTCTATTTATGAACCATATTCAGAACCAACGTGTACAGTAAATCGAGGTTCTAATGTATTACTGTTGAGACATGAGGGGATTTTAAGGAACAATCCACTTGCCAGAAAAAACAGGAAGTAGCCTGCTACAGTAATACAAATACACTTCACAATTGATTTTTGTGTTAAATTTGTTAACGGCCGTAACAAATACAATGGGGGCTAGAGACTTTTTCATAGTCCGTAGCATTAGCGCCATACCCTTGCTCTCTCCAAGCTGCGGATCTGCCCATGGAAAGCAGCCGGACTCTTCAGGGCTACAGCAAAACAAACATATATCCGCAAATTCAGTGCACACATTTTATTACCCAAACAACATTTCCATATAAAGAAGCTGTGCTAATCACTAGACTCGTCAGTGTGAGGAAAGCTCATCTCGCACACACACTGGACTGTGAGTGATACACAGCTGTCAAATGCAGTTACTCACGTGGCATGATGCCCTGATCCACCAACTGCTCGCGAGTTCGTCTTTGCTGAAGTCTCAACTGCAGAACTGAAAAGAAAAGATGGAAATCTGTAAAAAACTAACTGAAGTAGCAGGAGGAGGAACATGGCACAAATGAGTTGCAAGAAACATGAGTGAGAACAGCTGAAACTGAGCACAACCTAAAAGATGTACACAACATTGGTAAAACTGATTTCAAAGGGCTTCTAATAAACATACGAGAGAAGTACACATATTAAATGAGTGTTGAACTTTGAATGTAATACCAAAGATTCTCTAAGATTAAATGCTATTTACACTTCCCCTTGCTGATATATTGATGTTCAGCTCACCTCATAAACCACAAGCCAATCCCCTGTAAGTACAAGCTACATATATGAAGCTCGAGGTATCAAAAGGGGCGGTTTAGCTGAAGCAAAATTAAGGTGGGACTAAACATTTTGAGATCTATATTTCTAATGGTACAGTATTAGTGTTTGGCATGCCAACACAAGATTTGCTCGTGAATTCCAAAATAAAAAACAGCTTGCATTGTTTTTGTTGCAAGCTAGGATGCCCAAAGTAAAATAAAGGATCTGATATTACGTTGTCTAGTTTTGAATGAAAGACTTTCTGCCCAGCTTCATCTGCTGTACTTTGTAGTTCAAAGAGCCCTTTGTCAATAATAGGCATGTATTTTTAGCAGATTAAAAAAGTGGGACTGTGATCATCTCTAGGGGGTGTGCCTTTGGTGTCCTATACCCTCCTTTCCCATGCTTATGTCACCCTGGCAAACATGCTAAAGTTATCTACATAGGAATGTTGTAACCTTTCGTCCAGTTTGCCTAGCAACTGCAGCTTTCACTCCTAAACATACAGAGACTATCTGCTACAGGAAACATTTTAACTGTGTGATTGGTGGGTGAAAGCTTTCACTTTCACGACTTTCAACTCTGACAAAAACAAACAATGCTATCAAGAATGGCACACAGCTTTGTCCCTGTTCCTTGGGAAGTGCTGTGCAATTTGACAAACATGACGAACACTGACGCAAACGGACTGGGTTGCTATGAGCAACAGGCCAATAGTTACGAGTTATTTATACTACAAATGGCCATTATAGACAATGTATTACAAATATTCATGCTTTAACCAATGCACGGCATTACAATCACTTTTCTGTGTGACAACACTAACGTAACACTAGCCTCATTCTCTACTACAACAACTTTCCAGAAATGTTTTACAACTCTGCTGACAGCAGCATTCTAGCGCTCGTCTGATCATCCACGTCTCAGACACCGAGATGACTGCAGGCAGATTAACAGCTGCCTGTTAAAGCCAATGCGGGAGACGGGGATTTGCGGTTGGATAAGTGCTGGAGATATATGGTGGAAAGTATGAAATGAGTGTGTGTGTGTGTGTGTTCTCAGCGAAGGGGAAATGACACAAGCCCAGATGATGAGTGGAGGCTACTACAGTTGACATTCCATGCAAATTTCCACAACCAAGATGTTTCCCAAGGCTCTTCTGCAAACTACTGCAGCTACCATGAACTCGATACTATCCAATTGTTTTACATGTATAGGATTAATACTCTGCATGCATTTAAAGTAATTGTTTGTGTATTGATTGACAATAAATGTTACCTTTATTTACATACAGTCTATTTTCACCAGAACCTCTTTTCAAGATTGTCCACCACATTTTTACAAGTCACACTTTAAATCCAAAGACACCAATATTTTCATTAATCTACAAGGAGCAAGTATTGAAAAAAATAGTTGTTACATTCTGCCTAAAAAAAAAACATATGACAAATTAATGATGTTATCCAGTAGGGTTGTGCAATGTACGATATAAAGAGATGGGGGAAACAATTGGTTTTTAGTTGCATCGCAATTCAGATGTTAACATTTATAAAATCGATTACTAAACATCAATCGATAATTGATTTATTTATTGTAAATAAAGCAAAGAAGACCGTTCTAAAATTTGGCTGAATGCAGCGAGCCAACTCCCAGAGATATCCGACCAGCTGCTTTATTATAGGGCACATATGTACCAGTTTTGCACACATTTCCATTATTTTAATACAGATGGGGATTAATTTAACTGTTTCTTTTTATAAATGCACTGTTTTTTAAAAGTTGCAAGTGATAAACAGTTATTTAGAGAAACAAAAATAAATTTAAAACTGCATCAATATGCATAAATTAAAGATGCATCAATAATCGATTTTTAATCATAATCGTAATCAAATTGTGAGGTGCCTACAGATTCCCACCTTTAGATATAAATGATACAAGTTTGAAAATACAGTTTTAATACTATTGTTATATTGTGATAATGCATGTTAATGACACATTCGGGATGTGTTCCACAAATTTGACAGCAACAAGCAAACAACGCACTATACGCATTAAACCTTCCTCCACGAAGCAAATTAACCATGTTTCTTACAAATAAACTCCCCAGAGGACGAGGAATAGCTAAACATGCTACACTACACACAGTAAGAGAATAAGCTATGGAATGTGAACAGAGGTAGGCGGATCGATACAAATATCGACCGTATACATCCATCCATCCATCCATCATCTTCCGCTTATCCGAGGTCGGGTCGCGGGGGCAACAGCCTAAGCAGGGAAACCCAGACTTCCCTCTCCCCAGCCACTTCGTCTAGCTCTTCCCGGGGGATCCCGAGGCGTTCCCAGGCCAGCCGGGAGACATAGTCTTCCCAACGTGTCCTGGGTCTTCCCCGTGGCCTCCTACCGGTTGGACGTGCCCTAAACACCTCCCTAGGGAGGCGTTCGGCTGGCATCCTGACCAGATGCCCGAACCACCTCATCTGGCTCCTCTCGATGTGAAGGAGCAGCGGCTTTACTTTGAGTTCCTGCCGGATGGCAGAGCTTCTCACCCTATCTCTAAGGGAGAGCCCCGCCACACGGCGGAGGAAACTCATTTCGGCCGCTTGTACCCGTGATCTTATCCTTTCGGTCATGACCCAAAGCTCATGACCATAGGTGAGGATGGGAACGTAGATCGACCGGTAAATTGAGAGCTTTGCCTTCCGGCTCAGCTCCTTCTTCACCACAACGGACCGGTACAACGTCCGCATTACTGAAGACGCCGCACCGATCCGCCTGTCGATCTCACGATCCACTCTTCCCTCACTCGTGAACAAGACTCCTAGGTACTTGAACTCCTCCACTTGGGGCAGGGTCTCCTCCCCAACCCGGAGATGGCACTCCACCCTTTTCCGGGCGAGAACCATGGACTCGGACTTGGAGGTGCTGATTCTCATTCCGGTCGCTTCACACTCGGCTGCGAACCGATCCAGCGAGAGCTGAAGATCCCGGTCAGATGAAGCCATCAGGACCACATCATCTGCAAAAAGCAGAGACCTAATCCTGCGGTTACCAAACCGGAACCCCTCAACGCCTTGACTGCGCCTAGAAATTCTGTCCATAAAAGTTATGAACAGAATCGGTGACAAAGGACAGCCTTGGCGGAGTCCAACCCTCACTGGAAATGTGTTCGACTTACTGCCGGCAATGCGGACCAAGCTCTGGCACTGATCATACAGGGAACGGACCGCCACAATAAGACAGTCCGATACCCCAAACTCTCTGAGCACTCCCCACAGGACTTCCCGAGGGACACGGTCGAATGCCTTCTCCAAGTCCACAAAGCACATGTAGACTGGTTGGGCAAACTCCCATGCACCCTCAAGAACCCTGCCGAGAGTATAGAGCTGGTCCACAGTTCCACGACCAGGACGAAAACCACGCTGTTCCTCCTGAATCCGAGGTTCGACTATCCGACGTAGCCTCCTCTCCAGTACACCTGAATAAACCTTACCGGGAAGGCTGAGGAGTGTGATCCCACGATAGTTGGAACACACCCTCCGGTCCCCCTTCTTAAAGAGAGGAACCACCACCCCGGTCTGCCAATCCAGAGGTACCGCCCCCGATGTCCACGCGATGCTGCAAAGTCTTGTCAACCAAGACAGCCCCACAGCATCCAGAGCCTTAAGAAACTCCGGGCGGATCTCGTCCACCCCTGTGGACGACCGTATACAGTACAGGCCAAAAGTTTGGACACACCTCATTCACAACACAACTGATGGTCCCAACCCCATTGATAAAGCATGAATTTCCACTAATCAACCCTGATAAGGCACACCTGTGAAGAGAAAAAACATTTCAGGTGACTACCTCTTGAAGCTCATCGAGAGAATGTCAAGAGTGTGCAAAGCAGTAATCAGGGCAAAGGGTGGCTATTTTGAAGAAACTAGAATACAAAACATGTTCTCAGTTATTTCCCCTTTTTTGTTAGTTACACAACTCCACATGTGTTCATTCATAGTTTAGATGCCTTCAGTGACAATCTCCAATGTAAATTAGTCAGGAAAATAAATAAAACGGATTGAATGAGGTGTGTACAAACGTTTGGCCTGAACTGTATACTAGGTACAGTATAACTTTCTGTTGATACAGTAATTAGATCAATAATTATATATTTTGTGTTATGGTATACAAACTGTAAAAAAGTCACTGGACACAAAAGGTATGTAAGGGCAAAACCAAATAATTTCAATCAGAGCCTATAGTATGATTCAATCTAAGTAGCCCTTCAATCAATATCCTTTATTTAACCAGGTAAAAACTCATTTAGATTAAAATTAATTTCCCAATTGACCTGGTCAAGAGGGCAGCAGAAACAAAAACATTTACAGAAATAAATATGAAAACAACAGAAAAAAGCAGCAGTCACACGCCATAATTAAAATTAAAACAACTTGCATATATTGACATAAAAACAATGTTTAAACTGTTTCAGTAAAAACAAATTAAAAACAAGTACAATGCCCAATAGAAACCGTTTCTCAATCCTTTAAATTGCCTATCCCAATGTGATTAGCTCAAGTAACCTCAGGTACTTCTGTGAGTTGTTCCGTGACTATGAAGCAGCATATCTGAAAGTTTTTTTTCCAACATATGTGTTGGCTTCACGAACAAACATTTGAAGTATGTCCTGTGACCTTTAGTTGTAGAAACTGGAGTCTTTAGACATAAAAAAACACAAATCAGAGGGAACCAGACCAAAAAGTGATATGTAAAACACAACCATCGAGAAAATCTGCATCTGATAAAGATGGACAGTCTACCTTTGCATATAAAGTGCAATCGTGGACAAAGTTTGCCACAACCAGTGATAAAAGGTCAGGCACAGTGATATACAGTATACAGTTTTTTCAAATAAGACTCAGGTGCATCTGTGATGAGGTGGCGACTTGTCCAGGGTGTACTCTGCCTTCCGCCCTATTGTAGCTGAGATAGGCACCAGAGCCCCCCGCGACCCCAAAGGGAATAAGCGGTAGGAAATGGATGGATGGACTCAGGTGCATTCATAAAAAAGCAAGTCTCCATAATCTAGCAAAGGCATAAAACTAGTCAGAATCAAGCAATTCCCAACTTGTGGGGAAAAACAGGACTCGTTTCTAAAGAAAATCCCAATTTAATTTTATGTTTAGCCACAAGTTTTTTCATGTAAGTTTTAAAAGACAAGTTCTCATCAATGACAACTCCCAACTACTTAAATGTTGTTACCATTTCAAGTTCAACCATATGAGCAGTTACAATTTTTGGGAGGCTCAATGGTAGTCGTTTACCATTTGAAAATAAAACCACCTTAGATTTTTGTGCATTTAGCACTAGTCTCTTAAGTCCCCCTCAAAGGGCTGCACAAACCACAAAGACAACCCACATCAGGACAAGAAAAAACTCAACCCATTGAGACAACACAAAACCTTCAAAAGGACATCTAATGGCCAAATACCCAAAAGTAATGTGACAGCCAAACTAAAAGGTAAATAATAAAAGGGTTATACTTGTAGAGCGCTTTTCTACCTTCAAGGTACGCAAAGCGCTTTGACACTATTTCCACATTCACCCATTCACACACACATTCATCAAAACATTTTAAGATACATGTAGCTGGAACAATGTTACAACAGAAAGTAACCAGATATTAACAAATAGATTAATTATAGTTTGAGAAAATAATACACCCATAAATGCTGTAATATGTTACCACGTACGTCAGTAGCCGAATTAGGAGCCTTTGTAACCCGTTTTGGTATGATGTTGGTATGGTTCTATAATCATTTACATAACAAACATATTGTGATATATTGTCATTGCAGGAGGCTGCAATATAAATGTACGGTCATATCGCCCTCCCTATTATCCAGCAAGTAGTGCCAACTATGGAATTTATAACAACACTGTACTACAACACAAGACTGACATGCAATTTGAAGATAACATCTTGGGATAGCACAGTGGACAAAAAACCTGGAGGAGTACATGTCAAGTCTCAAATCTACTAACTGAATCCTTCAGTTGCAAGCAATACATAAGTAAGAAGTAAATTAATGACCATGACTAATTCTAATCACAGTCTTTCAACATATTTGCCTACTTTGCGGACCTGCATGCAAACATAGATTAGTAACCTCACCGTTTTTGCGTTCATTGAGCGGGGGCAGTCTCTGGGTGGGCTGCAGCGACAACTCCTCCATCTCATGGGTCACTGCTTCACTCTGTGGACTGGGGACCAGCACACACATCCCTTCTGCTCCAAGGTGCTGCAGGGAAGCCTGGGGCTCCATCCCTGTGTCAGGAGACAAAATAGGGATATGTTGTCCCAGGCGATTGGCGGGTATGTAAGGTCACAGTCCTTTGGTTGAGTGAGGTTGCTACCTGTGGACGATACAAGGAAAAGGAGAAAGGCATTCAATACCAAAAAGGGTTAGAGTGCTTTCAAAAAAGTAAGATATCTTGTGGGCTCTTCAAGAGCATTTCAGGATCATTATCATCATCATCATCATCATCCTTTTGGCTTGACTACTTCACCAAACTGGCAAAATGTTCAGCGTGGCATTTAATTTCAGCCATCTGGAAGAGCTCAGTCCAAGACCAAATCATTCATTAAACGGATCCAGCATGGCCATTACACTGAATACTCGATGCCCATGGCTAACAACTTCAGTTTGCACACAAATGTCTCTGTTACAGCAGGCTTCAAAATCTGGAATAGGACGTCACCATGGTGGTTTCAAACAGAGGGAACAGAAACATTTCAGGGAGCAAAATAAACTATTTAAGCTTCCCAAAGAAAACTTAATAAGTAGTTGACAGTCTGCTTGTTTGAAACACGAATGCTATTTATCGCTAGCCAATTCAGGACTGAAGGTCTTACTAACCACCCTGATGTTGCTGTTGGCTATGTCCACACTGCCCATGTCATTTTTCTCTGTAGGCCCATGATTAACGGACATTACATTTAGCAGACGACAGGATACAAATTAAAATGCGGTTACAAAACATGTACAGAATGAGTTCAATCTTATTGAAGACTAAAGTGCTGAGTAATACATTCAAACGCCACGAACCCAAAAGCCCTTACCTCTTTATAAAAAAAAACACGTTATTTTTCAAAGCTGAAATTAAGATATGATTAATTTAAGCAGGGTGTTTTGGCACATTTTTGCATTTAGACAAGACAGCCTGTCTAAGTATTGTTACCAAACATCGCCAGCCAGAATGTGGGCTTTCAACGTAAATTAGCATTGAGCTACGGACATTTGTTTAAATGTGAATTAAAACAAATTAAAATTAAAAAAATATGTTGTGTTTTACCATGCTTTATTTCTGTACATTCAGTTTTACAGTGCTTCTAAGTAAAGGTATTGAAATGTAACTCAACCGGAGTCTTTATTGAGAACCTGCCATTTGACTGCTGTGCTAGCAAGTAGAAACCAAACAGTGGTGAGCACAGAAAAGATAACCTTTGTAGACAAGTCAAACAATGGGAGTTTGTGGGGAAAAACATATCGTTACTAAAATGTTCATTAAACTTGTTTTGTGTCAAATTCAAACTGCCCTGTCTTTTCACTGAATATAAGAAATTTGAGGAATTTTAGGTTGCCGTTTATCATAAAGTGGTGATGGCGGATCCTGCAGCCAAATCAGTTAAAAACTACTACTTTAGCTTGTCTACACTGCCTAACACTAGTGCAGGGCAATATATTGATGTATATCATATTATGACATAAACTTGTTTATTGTACGATGTAATTTTTTATTGTTTATAATCATAAATTCATTAATTAGCTGCAGCTAATGTAACTGCAGCTTCACTGCTATTTTGCGTTAGCATTTTTACGTCATGTATGCATGTCAACAACGGATCTGATGTTTCTGTGCTTTTTACAACCTTTTTGGCACTTTTGGGATACTTTTAATACTTTTTAGGGACTTTTTGGATCTGTTTGGGGGAGAGCCTTTTGACCATGGCTTGGTTCTTTGCATCGGTTGCTGGCTCTCTCCTACACCAGAGTCCACTTGGAGAAACTGAAAATTCCAGTGGCGATGCTGGCTAGAAGAGAAAGAGGAGGTTTGGTCCGTGTTTACCATCTGTTGTCATGGGGGATGATTATGGTGCCAGAACACTTCCAATAAGATATGGTAAAGAGAAAAAAAAATACATTGTAGAAAAAGTTGTTTTGGCACCTAAACATGTTTTGATAACAAATAAATACAAACAATGAAAAAGTACAATATTTTTGGTGGATCTTTTCGATGCGAATATTGATATTTCTTTACACTTTTATTGCTTTTGTGTGTTTCAAAGGTTTTTATGATAGCTTCTCTTTTTTTACGGTTTTGTTTCTTATTTTGGCGGTTTTGGTTCTTTTTTTTTCAGGGATTCGAATAATGGCAGTGTTTTCTGTGATCAGGGATTATAACAAGTTTATCTGGAAGCAGTTTAACTGGACTGTAAAAACAACGTAGAAGAAAAAAAGAGGGCCGACGGCGTCTAAATCAAGTGTAAAACTATACATATATATGTATATATATATATATATATATATATATATATATATATATCTATATCGAATATATATATATATATATATAAAATACATATATATACAAACACACACACATACATAGATACATATATATATATACATACACACACACATATGTATATATATATATATCTATATCGAATATATATATATATATATATAAAATACATATATATACAAACACACACACATACATAGATACATATATATATACATACACACACACATATGTATATATATATATATATATATATATATATATATATATATATACATATATATATATATATATATACATACACACACACATATGTATATATATATATATATATATATATATATATATATATAATTGTGTTAGAAAAAAAGAGCGACTTTAAAAGGTAAGTGTAGCTGTATTTTTTCATTTAAAATATTTAACACCAGACATGTAAAGCTTGGGGTGACACGAGTAACCAATTTGTGTTAAAATACAAGACTTCGACGATTGTAATGTTGAGCGACTGCCAGCGTTTCTTTCTCTTTTTCCCCCGAAGGGAGCCTCGTATCCCGGCTGTGGAGACAACATCATGCACAGAACTTTTTTCAGCGTTCGTAAGTAAAACTTTACATCTGATCTATCTTTCTCTTTCTTTGTTTACCCATGGATCGGTGGACTCATGTCTTATTGTATTTGGTTTGTATTGTCAAGTATTATTTTGAATTCAATAAATTAACAAACAATGTGCTGAAACTACCGCTATTGTGATTAATTTCCTGCCTTAATTGCAAATAATACAAAATAGGGGAGTATATTCAGATATCCTAAACCCTAAATGATATTCCACATAATATTTACATGCACATTTGAAGGTACTACTACAACATATTTTAAAACATCAACTGCTATAATGTACAGCTGACAGATAATTTAGATGCAATTAAAAAATAGGCTGGACTTTTAGAGGAGACATTTCTTTTAACAATTACATTAAAACATCTTTAAAAATAATATCTGAGTGGTACTTTGTGATGTTGTCCACAAGAAAGACAAATACTTTGATCTCTGCCTTTATGGGACAAATGGACTTCCTTCACAGGCGTGTTTCTGAGTGGAGATTCAACTACAGAACATCAAGTGAGCGAAGCTGATGGTTGTTTGCCTTGTTTTTATTTATCCTCCATAAACTGTATTATAACTAATAAATATGAGTAATTGCTTTAAATTTATTTAATTTTTTTGGAAAGAGAATGTATGCATAGTAATAAATCAAACATTTAATAAATAACATAAATGTATCCTAATAACCTTTAAGTGCTGAAAACAATTGCATATATAAAATCACATCATTGTGAAAGTAGCAAAGTTGATCAGAGTGCTTTATAAAGTAGTCAGAGTAATAAAAGTAGGTCACTATATTATGTTTAAAAATACAAGATTTCTCTCCGAGCAGGAGATGAATCTGCTGACCGCAACATATACAATTGTAAATAATTACATTTGCTTCATAATTTCATATTTTGAAGCTTTTTTAAATTTAGTTTAGACGCCCTCTGTCCTACTTTCTTCTTCTACAGTGTTTCACTTGCATGCCCAAGTACAGTAAAAAGGCTTCCAGGTAAACTTGTTGTAAGCCCCAACCACAAACACCTACCCCTTATGTTAGAACACTGTCTTTAGTTTGAAACCGTAAAAACAGAGAAAAAAGAAAATGCAAAAAAAAGAATCGATCATAAAAACTTTGAAGCTTTTTTAAACTTAATTTAGATGCCCTAGGCCCTCCTTTCTTCTTCTATGGTGTTTTACTTGCATGCCCAAATCCAGTAAAACTGCTTCGAGGTAAACTTGTTGTAAGCCTCGCTTACAGGCACCCGCCCCTTACGTTAAAACACTGCCTTTAGTTAAAAACCATTAAAAAAAAAATAAACAAAACCGCAAAAAAGAGGAGCGATCGAAAAACCTTTGAAACACACAAAAACAAAAGTGTACAAAATATGAATATTGGCATTGAAAACATCTGCCAAAAACATTGTATTTTTTCAATGTTCGTGTTTATTTGTTGAAAAAAATAGTTTTGGTGCCAATACAACCTTTTCAACAATGTCAATTTTTTTTTCGATACCTAATCTTACTGTCAGTGTTCTGGTTCCATAGACGATCGCTCTCTCCACAGCGGGATGAACAGCAATGTGTGTTTTACAGAGAACTGGCATGTGTCGGACACTTCTGTCTCCCACGACAAATTTTCACGTATCCACGCCCACAGATAGTGGGCAGCCTAGGAGCTGTCTTGGTCACTTTACTCGGTTTGTTCGTGTTTCAAACCGTGCTGCCCCCACCCCAGCAGATGATGGCATGGAACAGCACAGAGGCTCCCCAAGTGTATCTGGGTGCAAGGTTGGATTTTTGTGTTACTATTTATCGATCTGTCTATTATTCATTACTAATTTTTAGTTTTTCATTGCATTTTACTTTAGTTGCTGTATATAATAATCGCGCCGCTAAAGTGGCAGCTGGTTGCAGCAGGTCTGGGTCCTTTATGTCCTTATTTGTGCTCATTAATGTTTCCCTCTTGTTTACACTTGTTTTTTTTTGTAACCTTTTGTTTTGAACCCCTTTGGCATTGCATAGTAAGGGGGAGGGGGTCACTTCTGTGACATTTGCGTTACTTTAATAGTTTTGTGGACTTTAAATCTCTACTCCATAATTTACGCATTGTGGGATAAATAAGAGTCCATCGTATCCTAACAACGGAAGGGACACCTATCCGTCCCGTCCCCATTGCTAGTTGAATAGTGAACAATGGTAAATATGCGTCAACGTAGCCCCAACACTAAACCAACAAAACCAAAAGAGTATTTGGTGCAAAAAAAAATAAAAAAAATAGTTTGACTTTGTTTAGAAATAAAAAAGACAGATACCGACTAAACAGTAATCTGCAAACCGTCACCAACAAGTTGTTGCGAGCAAGTTAATCACGCCTACTCTTTTCTATCACTTGAAGTCACGGCATGAAGAAAAGTAAAGAAGACAGTGTTAAAATACAACAAAGCACTAGCGTTTAGGGATGATGTTCGTTAAGAAATTATCGATGTCGAGGACATTATCGAATCTTCTTATCGAACAGATTCCTTATCGAATCCAGATAGTTTTTTTGTGTTTGCACTGAGCCGTAGTGCTGTTTACATGGAGGAAAGGCGGACGTTAAAGGGTGAAGGTTTCAGGTGAGAGAGGACGCTAAAGGCACGCCCCCAGTTAGCATATAGTGCTGCTATGTATGTGTATTGTAAATAAAAACATTGCCGACAAACACATCACCAACAGGGATGGGGTGCCGCTCACTTTCAATAACCCGGTGAAGCTCACTGTGGAGAAGAAGGGGACCAGCACGGTAGCGAATTAATACGCACAACGGGGCAAGACAAGTCGGCTTTTACTGTTGTGCTAGCTTGCTATGCTAATGGCTGAAACTGCCACCTATGGTGATTTTCAAGAGGAACACCCGGCTGAAAGAAAAGCTTCCACCTGGAGTCATCATTAAGGCATGACGAAAGAACTCCAACCGCTGGACATGAGTGTAAACAGGACGTTCAAAGTGAAGTTTTGAGCGTCCTGGGAGCGATGGATGACAGACGAACACAGCTTCACGAAAACTGAGAGGCAGCGTCGGGTGAGTTACGCCACAATTTATGAATGGATCGTGGATGCTTGAGCTAACGTGTCTGCTTGCACTGTTGTTCGAGCTTTTGCAAAAGCCAGCATCTTTTCCGAGGAGCCCCACGGCAACGAGACGGACTTTGAAAATGAGGAGAGGGAATTTGGCGTGTTTGATGGAGAACTTGCCTAGCTGTTCATTTCTGACACAGAAAATAGTAGGAATTTTGATGGATTTGTGGATGAGGATTGATTAAACAATAATGTGAGTACATTGATAAATACTTGAATAAAGTACAACCGAACTCAGCTTTGCTCCTGCTGCCTTTTTAAAACAACGTCCATGCATGCAAGCGTATGTTTTAAGCTAGTGTATGTTTAACTATGCCTGCGCCCCAAAATATGCTGCGCCTTATTTATGCGTTAAATACAGAAATAGCTCCCGTAATCGACATGGCACCTTTTAATACGGTGCGCCCTATTTAATACCGGTTCTCAAAAAGGGATTCGAACCCAGGGTATCGGTTCTTTTCTTATCGAAGCATCGGGAAAAGTGGTTTTCAAACTGGTTACCTCAAAGTGATGAAAAGAAAAAAAAAACACATCAAACTAACCTAAAAGAGTTGTTGTCCAAAGACACCTTCTATGACAAGTCCTGCAAAACACCCAGAAATTACATATTCCATGCTTCCATCCATTTCCTACCGCTTATCCCCTTCGGGGTCACGGGGGGCGCTGGAGCCTATCTCAGCTAAAATTGGGCGGAAGGCGGCGTACACCCTGGACAAGTCACCACCTCATCGCAGGGCTAACACAGATATTCCGTCCCTAAAATCCTGTGTCGACATGGCCCTAGTATATAGATTGTCAAAAGGAAGGGCTGCCACTATAAATACTTTATATCATTGCTTTAATAGACTTTTCTTTTTTTAAATACAAAATATAGAAAAAAAAATAGCATCCAATAAATAACCATTCAAAATCCACCAACAATACTACATTGAAATTTCATGATATGAATATTAACCAAGTACTAGAGATATTGGTATTATAAGCACTAACGCAAACAAAATATTTATAACGGCGACGTGATCACTTTCGTGTGTCCCCAGAAGAGGTGGGAATCTTTGGGCACCTCACAATTTGATTACGATTACGATTCAGGACCTATGATTCGATTAAAAAATGATTTATGCATCTTTACTTTATGTGTTTTGATGCAGTTTTAAATTTCTGTGTCACTAAATAAGCATTTATCACTTGCAACTTTAAAAAAAAACATTTCATTTGGAATAAGAAACAGTTAAATTAATTCCTTCATTTATTAAATTAATGAAAATGTGTGCAAAATTGTAAGTGGGCAGCTGCTTTCTCTCTTTCTTGCTCCTTGTAAGTTTATTCTAGATCATAAATCATGCATCTCACATTGGCAGAATACGTCTGAGTAGGTATTCCGACTAGTTGGCACACTTTGACAGCCATTTAGAACCTGAAACAGGCAAGGACAACAGAACGCTTGGTCTTAGTGGACAAGTATTTAGTAATAGGTTTACCATGAAAATGTATATTTAGTGTCAAAGAAACAATGACATATAAATAAATGCCTTCAATCCAACAGCTATCAATCTTATTAATCAACCATTTATTCACTTAAAAAAATGATTGTTTTAAAGAACATGTTACCTAATATTCACTATAACTAACTTTGCATATTTACATAAAACTAATTTACTAAATGTAAAATAAAATCATAGAATTTTAGAGGACATTATATTTTCTGTTAAGTATTGAAGTTGCCAATGTGGCAGTTTGAGGAAACATGTCGCTATTTCCAAACTAACATAAAAGTCATACATTGTAAACTGTGCCAACATTGCGCCCAACAAGTTTTACAAACCACGCCCCCACTTACTTGCCTACTGGGTGAGAGGCCGGGTCCTAATGTCCGCCAATTTAGTAACGTTTCTCACAGTTGCGCCACTTGACTGACTGGTTTCCTCACCTGACTTGTTTGCAGTTAATTTCAAACAAAACGGGTTCAGTTTTTGCCACCTGTATTAGCTTTTGCCAACACATATACGCATGTCCTTTTTAAATATAAAATAAGAGTTTTGAGATTAAATAGCAGTCAAACAGTGTAACACTGGTTTTATCACCAAACAACACGTACCCTGCAAGGACCTCAAATGAGCTAATGTTTGAAAGATCTCCATACCTTTTAAATCTGCTTTCAGAAGTCAGTTGGGGTCCTTTAGATGATGCAACATCCATTTTACTGCTATTATTGCTAAACTTCACAACACTGGTCCCACATTTTCAGTTGAGCCACCCTGACATTTGACAACAGAATTTGTGACTGAAGTTTTTTAATCAACCTTAATGTACCAGTAGAATGGAAAAACAAGTTGCCTCTATATTGAAGCTATTATCATATATATCTGATTTATAACACCAAAAGACTTTCAAAGTTTGCAAGTAAACAGATATGATCAAAATAGTATAAACTTTACGGAGATTACCGAGCCACTTTGAGAGATAATGAGCGAACCAGTCATGTAATCCGTGACATAGAGGTGGGAAACACAGATCCCTTCCCCATAACAACTATGCTAATCATTCAGACTTTGTGAGAAGCAACAATTACTTTAGGAAAAATTATGATCCAGTATCTTATATTTTTGAGTTCTAATATAAGTTGTTAATGCAAGTTTTAGAAGCAATGTGCTTAAAAGATCCAGCTTTAGTAAATCATTATAGCAGTATTGGTAAGTGTTAAACAAGTAATACAAACTACAAACATCACAAAACGATAGCTTACTGTACAATGTCTGCTCTCACAGCGATGGCGACTGATTATGTCTACATCTTCCTGTTTAGATGAAGAAATAATCATAATCCACACAAAATTAAAAAAAAAAAAGTTGCTGCCTGCACACACCGTCTTCGGTTGACTTATCTTTTTCTCCATCTCTGGGCATGATTTACAATCTAAAATAACTTTTACAAGCGCAGACGCAGTGCAGATGCAGCAGCAGCAGGACACTGGCCGGCTCTATGCTGCAGCACAAGCGAGTTACCTTTCTGTTATAATGTGTCGCTAAAAAATAGTTTGTTGCTATTATTGTTATAAGCGATAATAAAAATATCGATAATATTCAGTTAATATTCAGGTCACAATATGTAAATAGAGTATTGTTGGCGGGTTTTGGATGGTTATCAAGAGGGCTTTAGGGGTTGAATATAGAGCCACCATTGACTCGAATGACATTTTAACTCAGACATTTTATTTTATCATTTACGATTTAGAATGCATAAAAATAAGAAAAACATGTTTTTGTCTTACATAGGGATTGTGAATGATAGACAGCACATCTCTTTGTAATGTTTGAATATTTTCAGTATGACTGATCTGCTGACATGATAAGAGTGCAGAAGCGATCCCACTGTGACGTCATCCTATCCCGAATCTACGAAAAATCCTGAAGACATTTGGAGTGGAATATTTAAAATGGCAGTCAGAAATTATGGCATTTTGTGAGGTTTAGACGGTAATTTAACATATTCTGCGGATTGGAAGTACAATTGGATATGGTTTATTGGATACAATGAAACACAGTAAGGCACATAAAGTCAACTTGTTTTTCCATTCTACTGGTACTTTAATATGATGGATAGTTGGGTGAAATTTGGGTGTGTCTGGAATAGAAATATGTATATAATTTTAAGTGTGTTACTAATAAAGTATCAGTTTTAAAAGTTATCATAACGCAATTATCTGTGCGAAAGGGTGAGTCAACTACCAAAACATGTGAAAATGTATAATTTAAAAGTCATGAAACTGTATTCAAAAACATTTATTTTAAAGAATAACGTAGTATACAGCATAAATATTTTACATTATTTAGAAATAAAATAATACATTCTAATATGCTATTGACCCGCCCGAACTTTACCCTAAAACTACTAATCTTGTCATGCTTGGGACATTGGAAAGCAGACAGGAAGATGTGGGACAAGCACGGATAATTCTGCGATGAGAGATTAATCTGAGGATCAGTACATGAAATCCAAACTTGGACTTTGACTTAGAGTTGCTTTTTGTCACTCCTCTGACCTCAAAAATGATAACATACAGTATAAAGAAAACACAAGTTAAATGTGAAACTAACTCTGCTAGTAAACTTT
>NC_084618.1:53219710-53262210 GCF_033978795.1 Nerophis ophidion
TGACTATTTTTTTCATAAGGTGTTTATCTGGAAATAAGGTTGCCTCGGCATTTTGTTGGTGTGGCACTGAACGGCGAAGTTGACATGCAGAGTTTCAAACACTCTTCATTCTCTAGCAGGTGACTTTTCAAATGATGCTACATATTAGCAGTAATGCTACTTTTTGTAGACACGCTTTTGCCCCACACTTGACAAATTACGGTTGTCTGTTCGACATATTCCTGCTTGAAGCCAAACCACTGCCAGACGATGGACCCCGTGCTGTTTTTCATGGGAATTAATTATTCCTTTATTTGTTACCAGATTCGCACCTTCTCTCTCTCGTATTACCATTCGCACCACAGCTAACGTTACCCATGCTGCTACCTCTCTGCTCCCCGAGGGCGTATATGTATGTGACGTATGTAATAAGGTGGGCTTATTTTACTGAGAAGGAGAGACAGGAAAGAGTGAGCAACGCCTGTAGTGTAATGCCCGCAGCTAAAAGCAACTGCGTGAGAACATATACTCGAATATCACGATATAGTCATTTTCTATATCACACAGAGACAAACCTGTGATATATTGAGTATATCGATATATGGCCCAGCCCTTATAGGGATGTAACCATTACCCTTATGATGATAAACAGCAATAATGGTTAGTATTACCGGTATTGCTGTTCATCATCATAAATACATTTGAATTGACGTAAATCCGTTACGATTATTGCACTTTGTAAAACTCATGGAGTTGGGCGCCATTCCCCCTCTCTGAGTATTCATGCGTTGGCTTGTTTGTTTGTCCCATCATTTCCTGGAGAAGCAACTACTGTGCTAAGCACGAGCTGGCTTAAATGCTAACAAACACAAGTATTTTCTTATTACAAACGACACCTGCATTGCCTTGAATATTAACCACTGTAAAACCTTTAAAAATTTAAACAGAAAAAGATATGTCAAATAATAATAGAACCATATCTAATATTACTTCTGCTAAGGTAAGTATATTGTGTGTGTTGCTTAATTAATTATATTAAATACAACTTAGTTAAAAGATGTCTGTGTGTAAACGTACTTTTTCCCCACATTCAACAATTCCATATAAATAATAATGGTAAAATGAATTGTTAATATTGTGCATTGCCAATGTTAATGACTAGACTGGACTAGACTTCCTTTTTATTGACATTCAAATTTGAACTTTACAGTACAAATAAGAACGAAATTTTGTTGCATTAGCTCTTTGTAGTGCAGGATAAATATTGCCCTAATATAATGGTTTGGGGATAAACATAACGGTCAGCGGAGGAAAGCCTGGTATTAACCACCAATACTGCAGGAGGAGGAAGAAAAACAGAGAGAGGCGAGGATAATGACTTTTCAATCCGACCATATGCATTTTGTTGAAGTTAATGCACACTTCTCGGCATGTGGCTGCCATATCCTGGCTGGAAGTATGACTCAGGCAGACCTGACTGGAATTGCTGAGGCACCACCTCATTTGCTTTCACGCGATCAATCGGCAGGCATTAACACTATTTGACCCATGTGGCTAGAGGGGCCTTGTTCTGTCTCTCATGGTGTATTCACACTGGGTAATTTGGATCATGCTGGAGTTGGGCGCCATTCCCCCTCTCTGAGTATTCATGCGTTGGCTTGTTTGTTTGTCCCATCACTTCTATATCAACAGTTGATTCATTATTTTCCTTGGCTTTATTTTTGCCACAAATTAGTTCTGATTGTTTCTTTTGTGCAAGTTGGCGGGTGACTTTAATTACCGGGAACTTGCTGAAGGAGTAATTGCGTTACGTAAGTGACATTTCTATTATGCATGCAAATCTAGTCACAGGTGAGCGAGCGCACTGTGAGATATGATGTTTGGATTATTTTGAGCACATGTATTTATTTCTTTTATGTACAGTATGTCTGTTATCTTTAAGAACTTGCGATGGCATTGCAGTCGTTCTCTGACTCTTCTATGTTGCAAGGACTGCACAAGTCTGTTAAAATATGTAAATCACAATTGAAATGCTTAGTACAGTGGCACCTCAACTTAAGAATTTTTTGAGATAAGTGTGGTCTTCAGCTAATTGTTACGGTTTAAGATGCAAGCAAAAATACCCCGCCATTAGTTGGGGTAGTGAACCCCATAAGATTCGACCAAAATATTCAGTCTCACTCGCAAGCAATAGCGCATAGCTAGAGATTTACATAACTTTGTTTTCCAACTATATGAAGGAAGAGAGTGAAAGATAGTGGATTATATTCATTGAATTAAACAAAAGAACGCATCAAAAACATGAATGTATGTATCACTGCAAGTGTAACGGAGGCCAGCCAGTGTGGATGGGCCATGTGTACGTTTGTAAACCTCACTCCCTGGTTAGCCAGCTATGGCTTATAGCTCGGTGGTGAGCACACTTGCCTCTCATGCTGACAACCAGGGTTCATATCCCTGTGCGGAATGAGATAAAGACAGGGTGCCAAATTACTTCGGTTACACTAGTCTTCCCGATACTGAAGCTGAATGAGTCTAACACCAGTCAAGGGTATTAGAAAATATCTTAACGGCAATGATCATATGGAAACGCTGCTGATGGTGTGTTTGACAAAGAAGTGGCTGGAATGAGATACATAGAAGTCCACTCACCAAAGTAAATGCTGTACATTATTGCGTTAATTCATACAACTACTGTAGTTATTTGTGGTCTATTCCATAGCATTGTTTAGATTCAATGTTATCTAAAAGTTAATTGTATTTTCTAAAGTTATGTTAAAATAATGTTGTGTGTTTTAAATCAAGAGCATTGTCACTGAACCAATTGAGCTTGTTGCTGCTGTATTGAAATTGTGATTATCTGGGAACACATTTGCACACGAAGACATACACATTTTTAAGAAATCACACTTTTAGATTTTGTATTATTCTTATCTTTATCTTGTTTTGCTTTAAAGAAAAGTCACATTGCTGTCTGCCGTTCTTCATGCAAGGTCCTGGAAGGACAATTCAAAAGAGACTTTTCCGTGTGAAAAATCAACAAAGACAAAAACCATAGTATGAGTTGCTGGCATTTTGTGAACCATAACCGAATTATCAAAATGACTTAATAAAAAAACAATTTTCGATCGAATCTATCAACTTACGTACAGTAGTTCAGAGGTCCCCAACCACCGGTCCATTGATTGATTGATTGAAACTTTTATTAGTAGATTGCACAGTTCAGTACATATTCCGTACAATTGACCACTAAATGGTAACACCCGCATACGTTTTTCAACTTGTTTAAGTCGGGGTCTACGTTAATCAATTCATGGTCCATGATGCTATTGCTACCGGGCCGCAGAAAAACATTGAATAATTTATTAAAGACTGCATTTTCTCTGACTTAACTTTTGCCTGTCCCACTAAACACACCACTAAGCTTGTTTATAGATGTCCAAAAAAACTCCTCATAGGAAGTTGCCATTTGTGATATTTGTTATAACTTTGTGACATGATACAATGCACATTAATGAACATATATAATATAAATGTGACGGATTGTAACCAAAGGCTGATTTCCATCTGCAACTTATTGCAAAGAAACAAACCCAAGGCTCCAACTAATTCAGTGTTATTGTGAGTTGTATGTTTAATGCCCTTATGTTTGCAGTATTTATCCGGCACAAGAGGAAAGCTGGTCCATGAAAAGAATGCCTACATTGAACCGGTCGGTGGTGCAAAATAAGGTTGGGGACCCCTGCGAGTTGACCCACCGCCCCTCCCGCATAAAAGTATACATGTAGGTGTCAGCATAAACATACACAAATCGATGTTATAACAACATGGTATTTAGAATGCTTACTATGGCCACACATATATGTTATAGCACATGAATGATAAGGCCGTGGATGTGGGACACTTCAAATCTGACAGGTGAGTGAGTTGCACACAGGCAGTGTCATTAAACACTACATACACTTAGTTTCGTTGCGTGTAATGACAAATAAGTACTGAGTCTGCACACACGCTTTTTAAAATCCTGCAGCATTATATTAACTCTGTGTGTACATTTTAGACGCCTCCCCGGTTTGGCTAGTTAGCTTGTTTAAGCGCACACGAGCTAACGTGTTCAAAACAAGACAGCGGCGCCGTGGCGTCCTTTACTTACAGACGTGACAACAGCAGAAACCCCACAACGTCCGCGCTGGCGCTCATGGCGATGTGTCCATAATGACAACGGCGTCGTCCTCGGCGATTTGGTTTCCTCCAGCAATGAGATTGAAGTTTATTTTGGCGGAGTAAAATGGCTGCGACTACTCTGTGGGTGCTGATGCAGGGTGACGTCATGACGTAGCCGGGCAGGAAGGCTGTTTGGGGGCGTGGTGGCACGAGAGCGCACTTCCATACTTCCACTCAGGCTTTGGCGTTCCCAAACACGACAATGCAGTGCGTAGCCAATACCCGGATGTTGAATTCCAACGTGTCCCAAATGGTGAGTGCTAAGTGATTAGACACTAACCGCCCTCAGTCATCGCCATCTTGGCTGCCATGCTAAAAGGATGGACCTAAGTGCGGCCCTAGGGCAGGGGTCTCAGGCACGCGGCACGCGAGACGTTATTTTGCGGCTCCCACCTTAATATAAAAGTGTAATGGTGGTGCAGACCGCAAGTTTTATGTGAATGGTGCTTGACAGCGTTGTGTTATTTGGGTCCAAAATGGCTCTTTCAACGTTCTGGGTTGCCTACCCCTGCATTAGTGGAAAAGCGGCAAGTGAGTGAACGCGACAGAGATGTTGCCATGGAGACAAGGGTTTTCTTACACCTGTCCGCCAGTAATAACAGTCCCCGATAACCTGGACCAATTCAAATTATCATTTTTTGTTTAATTTGCATTGCCTCGCACGATGAACACTACATGTATTTCTATATGACGCCGTCACTTTTTTTGCGCTCGCTATCCTGGTACTTTACTATTATCAGCCACCCACCGTGTTGCTGTAGGGAGGAAAAGCAACGACACATTGCGGAAATAACATTATTCTCCGTGCGTCGGCTAAATAAAAATATATTTTACAACCCCAAACATGTCTTTTTGAAAGCCTGCAGTGAAGAGAAGGGTTAGTGATGAGCAAAGACAATTCCAGGAAAAGTGGGAGATGCAATAATTCTTTGTTGAGCACAGGGGCACCCCGACGTGTCTTATTTGCACAGAGAAAGTTGCGGTGCACAAGGGATACAATTTGAAATGTCATTATGCAACTACACATGCGGAGGAGTATGCAAAAAGTTTTTGGGGAAATCTTTTCTTGCGGCCAAGCCTCACCCAGACTCTGCATCCAGTGGCCCCCAGGTAAAGTGAGTTTGAGACCCCTGCCCTAGGGCCATTTTTGTTATTGGTCATCTGTATGTACTAAAAATATTACATTTTACTTGCTTTTTCACCTATAACACAAAGCTATTTATAAATGTTTTGTTCAAAAGATAAGCATATTGGATTAATTGTAGCATTGGGTATCAATTTAATATTAAGCTATTATTTTTAAATACAAATGTGACAAAGTGTGCATAATCTGTTTTTAAAGGCCTATTGAAACCCACTACTACAGACCACGCAGTCTGATAGTTTATATATCAATGATGAAATATTAACATTGCAACACATGCCAATACAGCCACTTTAGTTTACTAAATTACAATTTTAAATTTCCCGCGTAGTTTCCTGTTGAAAACGTCGCGGCATAATGGCGCGCGTTTGTGACGTTATTGGTTGGAGGGGACATATTAGCACGGCACCACTTACGGCTAAAAGTTGTCTCTTTTCATCGCGCAATTACACAGTATTTTGGACATCTGTGTTGCTGAAGCTTTTGCAATTTGTTCAATTAATAACGGAGACGTCAAATAAGAATGCTGTTTGTGGAAAGCGGTGGATTGCAGCTGCCTTTAGCACCAAAACACAGTCGGTGTTTCTTTGTTGTGATGCTTTAACACAGAGCGGTCGAGCGAACATGTTTCTCTACGTCAACCAGTAAGTTTTTGGATGGGAAAATTGTGATATTAAGTCGGCTCTTACCGGAGACTTCAGTGGATTATGCAACCTCATCCTGCAGCTCAAAAAGGCAGCTGTGATCTTGGATCCTCGGCTACTCTCGGAGACACTGCCGTTCACCGCAGCCAGCCGACTTTCAGGTATGACTTTCTAATCTCACTAAAAGACTATTATTAACACAACAAGCAGATAAGGGATTTTCCAGAATTATCCTAGTAAATGTGTCTAATTACATCTGAAACTCTCCCACTGCCGCTGCCTGGAGCAGTCGCCTTTTCTATTTATTTTTTTGTGCTTCACTCTAACTTTCCTCATTCACGAATCTTTCATCCTCGCTCAAATTAATGGGGAAATCGTCGCTTTCTCGGTCCGAATTGCTCTTACTGCTGGTGGCTCACATTATAAACAATGTGAGGATGTGAGGAGCCCTCACGCGCACATTGTCTGCTACTTCCGGTACAGGCAAGGCTTTTTTAATAGCGACCAAAAGTTGCAAACTTTATCGTCGATGTTCTCTACTAAATCCTTTCAGCAAAAATATGGCAATATCGCGAAATGATCAAGTATGACACATACAATGGACCTGCTATCCCCGTTTGAATAAGAAAATCTCATTTCAGTAGACCTTTATATCATTTGCAATGCCATTATTCAGAATCAGAAATACTTTAAAATCCCCAAGGGGAAATTAAGATTTTCGGCACAATCCCATTCCAGATCAGAAAAACATTAGGAGACAGAACAGGATCACTGACTGGTCTGCCAACTTCCGGCGCCCCTTACAAAAAAGGCGAGAAACAGGTAAATGCTTGGGGGGAGAAAAAATATGACTCCAAGCCTGGGCCCCTGGAGAGAATGGTCCAGAGTGAGGCCAGGGAAGAAAAAAAACTCATAGTCATAGCACACAAACATGTGTGTAAGAGGGAAACAACATAGAACACAAAGGACATTAAAAGACCAGAGCTGATGCAACCAGCCACTTCTACACACAGCTACAAAAGTAAAACAACACACAAAAAAACATACACTGTGGTGGCCTCTGCGGTGCTCCACGCCATCGTCTGCTGGGGTGGGGGGAGCATGGCCTGAGACAGGAGCAGACCTAACAAAGCAACCAAGAGAGCAGACTCCACCCTCGGCCGCCTGCCAACTCCATGCAAGTCAATTGTAATATATTTAATTACTATTTTTAGTGCATACTGATGACCAATAAAAAAATGGCCCCGGGGCCGCACTTAGGTCCATCCTTTTAGCATGGCAGCCAAGATGGCAAAGATTGAGGGTGGTTAGTGTCCATCACTACGCACTCACCATTTGAACACACTTGTACATTTTTGACACTTAAGTAGAGAAAACACAGCAAATGTAGAAAAATATCATTTATTTTCAAGAAATGTTTTATCAATGTAAAATCCATCCAGTTAAATGCAATATTTATTTTCAATGACTATAGTTCGATGTGTGCATGGTAAATATTTTACCCTTAACATGATTAAAATACGCAGCAAATGTAAAAAACAAAAAACTCAAAAAACAGCACCTATTTTTAATATGTCTTTCTTAATGTAATATTAATCCAGAGTAAATTGCAATATTTACTTCAGTTCGAGCTTTACATTCAAGTTGGAGAAAAAAAATAGCTTGAGACTTAACATGTAATACTAGTCTGAGGGGGTGGAGTCTATTTGATTCTGTGTGCTGGAGCTTTAACACCTGCAACATTATGCAGGAACTCATAGAGCAACCTGGCATTGCTTGCATTTCCAAGTATTTCTGCTAGCTTGTCCTGACCGAGTTTGGCTAAGTCCGCCAGGCTATTAGCATTTTTTATAAGGGATCGGAAGTTTTTTGTGCTGACCCCTGGCATCTTGAGCAGAAAGTCGTAAGGCCCGGCATTGTAGAGCTCTGTCGATTCAGCCACAGTGTCTGATTCAGCCGTGACAGCTTGGGCCGCTGCAGCATCTGGTTCTAAGCGACCTTGCTTCAGCTCCAAAAAGAGCTCGGCAGTGGCATGGGGGGAGGGGCACCAGAGAATGCGGAGGCGTGGGAAATGCAATGTGAGTAAGGTGAGTTTGGAGGAAATGTCATTGGACGATATCTCGTGGCGGAAATCGGAACGGCCTGTTAGGGAAAAGGGTTTTGCTGGGTCAAACTCGATGAGCAGCACTGGTTTTTTGTAGTAGCGGCTCATGGAGAGGCACTGTGTGTACAGGCGACCGCTCTGCAACGAGCCAATGAGATCGCTGACGCTCTTGCGCTCCACGCACACGTCGGGCGTCAGGATGTAGTCACCTACTTCTAAAGTGACAGGCTCGATGTCCAGGCCCCGGCGGTGAAGCAAGGAGGGGAGTTCACTACGGAACTCACGCATGTCTACGATGACTCGTGAAGGTACTTTGGGCTGGTCCTGACCTCCTGGGTAAAAACCAATACATCAGGGCAACAGACCACAAAAGTCTGAGATAATACACAAATAAAAAGACTTGCCTGCTTTGCGAGTGTTGGTGGTGGCATTGGCGGGCTCCAAATTCCTGGCAAGGTCCAAATTGGTGTCTTCTCGGCCCTCCCTCTCCTCTGGGATGACCATGGTTGCTTTTTCTCTGCACAATCAGAATCAGACCAGTTAGATGAGGGGTGTCCAAAGTGCATACCAAGAGACATTTTAAGCCAACAGATTGCTTTTTGTATTGCTCCTTGGCATAAATTGAGAAGATGTACTTTAGATCAATGCTTCTTAAAGTTTTTTCACTAAGTGCCACCTCAGAAAACACTTGGCTCTTCAAGTACCACCATAATGACTATCATTAAAATACAGTAGCATAATATGCCTGAATATTCATTAAAAACAAGGCATTTAACAAGCATTACACACAGAACAGTAACACTGTTTGAATATTTAAGTGATGGAGCCCACAATACCACAGTTTATGCAGCACTGCATTAGATACTACACTGGTTTGCTTTGTCACCTATACACAAATTAAATATATGGATGTTTAGCTGGATAGCTTAGCATACACTGACATACATTGGATGGGTTTTAGTATATTTATATGAAGAGATGGGTAGTAACGCTTTACATCTACTTGAGTAACTTTTGGGATAAATTGTACTTCGAAGAGTAGTTTTTATGCAACATACTGTACTTTTACTTGAGTATATTTATAGAGAAGAAACACTACTTTTACTCCACTCCATTTATCTACATTCAGCTCGCTACTGATTTTTATCGATCTGTTAATGTTTGTTTTGGTTTGTTAGACAGACCTTCGAAGTAGGATCCACGCATGCCTGCGTTTCATCTATCACATGCAGTCACCGGTGACGTTGGACCAATCAAACAGAGCCAGGCGGTCACATGACCGTCACACGTGGAACCCGACTTAAACAAGTTGAAAAACTTATTCAGGTGTTACCATTTAGTGGTCAATTGTACAGAATATGTACTGTACTGTGCAATCTACTAATAAAAGTTTCAATCAATCAATCAAAAGTGTAATGGAAAAAAGACACTTTTTATTTGAACCGTACTTCCCGTCAAAAGCCTAAAGACTGATCCCACAGTTCCTGTCTTCACAATAAAAGTAACAAAATAAGAATCTCAGAAAGCCAGCGCAAACAAGCTAGCAAGATAGGGAGTTTGCCGCCAGTGTATTTCTCTTAAAGTGTATAAAAACAAATAGGGAAACTGGACAAATAAGATGCCAAAAACCAACAACTTTCATGTGTTATTAGACAGAAAGGAGGAACTTTTTTTCTCCTCCATCTGAAAACGTGGACGTTATCAGCACTACTGTCTGATTCCAATCAATGCAAGTCATCAGAATCAGGTAATACACCAACTTATATTCTTGTCTACATGAAAGATAGGAATTTATATGTTAAACATGCATGTATATTCATTGAAACACCTTTAACATGTGAACAAAAACGGCAAAATAAATAAATATAAATTATTTACTGTATATATATAAATGTATATATATATATATGTTATATGTGTGTGTATGTATATGTATATATGAGGTAGATCACCTCGACTTGGTCATTTATTAGGTAATCGATTAACGTTGAAAAACTTATTGGGGTGTTACCATTTAGAGGTCAATTGTAAGGAATATGTACTGTACTGTGCAATCTATTAATACAAGTTTCAATCAATCAATCCATCCATCAATCAATGAATGCCTATTGTTAAGTTATTGTGGCTCAATTTGCCTTAATTTTTTTTTATTTTGATGTTTTATTATTTAATATATATTATTGTTTTAGTTGCTTAAGATATATTTCTGGCTCTGAATTTGCTCATTGCTATTTTTATGTTTTTGTGCATTATTTGTTGCCGTAATCATTAAACGAACAGGTTATTCATCAGTTACTCAGTACTTGAGTAGTTTTTTCACAACATACTTTTTACTTTTACTCAAGTAAATATTTGGGTGACTACTCCTTACTTTTACTTGAGTATTACATCTCTAAAGTAACAGTACTCTTACTTGAGTACAATTTCTGGCTACTCTACCCACCTCTGTTTATATATACAAAATGTATGAAAGTGAGTTAGATGCTGACACCAACATGAACAAATACAAGTCAAGGCAAAATACAAGACCGGAGAATGATGATTCTTACCTAATTAGGTGTTCAAATGCTTTCTTCTCCTTAGACAGCCCAGTCAGGTACTTCTGTTCTTCTGTCGAACCACCATAAATGAGAAAGTACACCCTAGAAGGTAAATACTGATTAGAACAGGCTCTAATGTTCATGTGTTTCTAGACTGAATGGTTATGATGTAGAATTTAAGGGAAACATAAAGAAAGTGTGTCCAGATGCAGGATTTCCTCTGGATGCAAGGAACCTACAATATACAACCTGTTTTTCCCAGGGATGTAGGCTATGTTAACTTATATTTTCCATTTTTAATTAGATATTTTCTAAATGGAACTTGGCTTGACTTTACCCGATTTACCAATAAACATGCAAATTGTTTTCAGTGTCTAAACAAATTATATATGTTTACCTTGTTAAGTATTATGCAGCCTTACAGTCATAAATACCAACAATAACAGCCACAAATCTTATCATATGTAAGGAAGTAGAGCCATAAGACAACCACAATGATAATATTTAAAAAGTTTTGATAAAATGGATTAAAATACTGCATGTCAATTTTTTTACAGATCTGTTATCATAGAATAATCAACTTGAACTGTTACCACACAACGATCTAGATCAAATCTACATCAAATTTTGTTTGTGGTATTGTAACATTTTAAATATTGGTTTATGAAATCATCAAATAGATTGTCACCAAAAATCATTAATAACATCCTTGTAAAGAATCAACATATAAGTATTCATGCAGGATATAAAAAATATGGAGGCAAAGAACAAAACTGATGAAAACTTGGGATGTACAGATTGATCATTCATCAATTAGTATCGGATGATTTTCGTGCTAAAGTATGTAATCAACATTGCCCATTAATTCATTTTGATGCCGATCACAAACACTGATCCCCTCTGGCAAATATTGTACTTATTTTTAGTCCCCCTGCTAACAAGCAGCTAGGAGCTAATTAGGTTTCTCCATACACAATGTGGAGCCGCTCTCCTTAGTTAATAATAATCACCCTCATTACGACAAACTAGTTTAATTATTGTGTTGATACTTAAAAAAAAAAAAAGAAAAACGAAAAGTAAATAGTTCAAAAGTGTGACATGTGATTAGTATTGGTGTTGGTAACGGCCGATCCCCCTCATTGATGATCGGAATCGGGTGGCATAAAACCCGGATCTGAGCATCCCAAATGAAAAAATAACTTCCTTGGAGGTAATAATGACCTCATATTCACACACCTGAGTGCTTTTCCAGGCCGACAGGCTTTGTAAATCTCCAGCTGGCGCACAAAGCTGACTTCAGCATCGTAAAGCACCACAAAATTGGGTTCAACTTCATGCAGCACCCTAGTAAGGCTGTGTGGATCTGTGCAGCCCTTCAGGGGGTGAATGACCATCAGGGGCTCCTTCAATACAGCGTAGTAAGCATCAGATGACAGATCTAGATTCAGGGTCTCATCTTCTGACTCTTCTTCTTCTTCTTCTCCAGGCATGTCATCCTCACTGCTGCCCATCAATACTGGTTCATCAGTCTGCTCTTTCCCAACCATCTGTGTCAAGGTCAGAGACGGTCTGGTCTTCATGGACTTTTTTTTCCGCATTGGCTCCTTCCCTTTGGGCCTCCCTTGGCCCTTCCCCTTTGAACCACCTTTGAGAGAGCTGTTGCCTTTTTTGCGCCTTGCTACTTTAAAAGCACAAGCAGCTGATGGGTCTCGTTTAGCAATGGTGCGGGTGTATAATCTGTTCAGGAGCAGTTCAGCGCCGTGCCTGATGTACTGCTGCAGTTGGGCACAAGTCCTGTCATCACTCGCACATATTAGCACACGACCTGAAAGTAGTTTGTTACAGTTTATATTATGTTAAAATAAAAATGGCAGTATAGAGCAATGCACTAACACAACAATTGTATCCCAATTCTAACCTGGTTTAAGCTGAGAGGTCTTGTTTTCCCTCTCAATCTCCTGCAGGACATCAGTTAGAGCTTCCCACTTTGGGCTGTTCTCAAGCACCAGCTCCCGCTTTGACTCTGAAACACACGCTCTGTTACTCATTTCAATATCAAACACAAGCATGACTTCATTGTCTTTTGAAAAACTTTGTTTCCTAAGGTCTGTTCAGCATCACCTGTAGGGAGGAATGGTTGATTTTTCTCAGATTCGGCTCCAACTTTAAGTTTCTTCTTGTTTTCTGGGATGCGGTACACTCGGCTCCTGGCATTGACAAACATAGAGGTACTGGAATCCAGGAAGAGCCACCCTGAGAAAATAGAAGATGGTCTTTTGAGTTGTAATTTTACTAATAATAAGGAACACTGATTGGAGCCTTTTACATTTGGAATTACATGCACAAATATTCTGCCATTTGTTTTTAATTAATAGGTACACTGTGTAAATATATTATAAAAAAATGAAATAAAATTAAAGGATATACAGTACAGTGGTATCTCAAGTTAAGAGTGCCCCAACTTAAAGATGCCATTAGTAGATATGTTATGTCAAGTCATAGGTAAATTGTCCTGATATGTCAAAAGGCATTAATTAATCATGTTCTTTTTGAATACTTCTATAACTGATAACAAAAGTTCAGCCAAGATATGCTCATATAAAAACTAAAATTACAGCCCCAAAATCTTGTTATTGTTTTAATTTCGACCCCCCCCCTCCACCGCTTGACCAATTAGAAAGTCCGTGAGTGTGTCACATCCAGGTTGCAAGTTACACATCGCCATCTTCGTCTAGCTACTGCCACTGGTTAAGTTACCAAACATGTCAGACCTTAATAAATCTAAAAGGCGTCATTACGATTCTCAACTTATTCATGAAAAAGCCAGGAACAAAACAAGGATTTGTATCGGGTATGCCTTTAAAAAATGGAAAAAATGTTTTCATCTGATGCCTAACATGCTAATTTCCTCCTTGATTGGTTAAGTAAGGCATTTACGTTTCCTTATTACTTGTAATAAATGGAAATGGACATTTCGTACATAATTTATTGTCCAATACAGTTTATGACCGTGTAAAGGAAGCTAGTATGTTACTTAGCATCTAGCCCGGTCAATGACACATGGACATACAGGCTAACGGGGGAAATATATGCCCGTTAGACTGTATGTCGATCCAACTGACAGGGCAACATATCTTTTCTACAGAAAACCTATGTGGATATGGGTAGTGTCAGTGCGTATTTCGTTCTCAATATGCTGATACGCTGAGGTAATGGGTTCCAACCTTAGCACGGCTCATTGCGGTTTCTGGTACTGTATGTGCATCAGGCACATGTGGGGTGGTATTTGCCTGGCACAATATTGTGTATTGATATGGTAGTAAGCTATATGATTTATGCGTAACGTGGGGTTGGCTCATAAAATCGCACTGGATGATAGTGATGTCCTTAAATGGAAGAGAATGCAGAGCGTCAAGTTGGATGCAACATGTAGCTATGCTGAGCAAAATGTGACGTGTCCCTTTCGGGGTCGCGGAGGGTGCTGAAGCCTAGCTCAGGTGCATTTGGGCGGAAGGCGGGGTACACCCTGGACAAGTTGCCACCTCATCGCAGGGCAAACACAGATAGACAAACAACATTCACACTCACATTCACACACTAGGACCAATTTAGTGTTGCCAATCAACTTATCCCTAGGTGCATGTCTTTGGAGGTAGGCGGAAGCCGGAGTACCCGCAAGAAGCCATGCAGTCACTGGGAGAACATGCAAACTCCCCACAGAAAGATCCTGAGCTCACGATTGAACCCAGGACCTTCGTATTGTGAGGGACACGCACTAACCCATGTTGCACCGTGCTGCCCTATATATTATGGTATGGTGGTCCAAGCGGTCAAACTAGACATTTTAGCAGGGTAATGCCAACAATCTGTTCAGACTCCCAACCAAAATATTGCTGCGTAACTTTACAAATACATTTGGCCAATCGACATAAGTAAAATGTGGCATAATTACTTAGTAAACCATCTTGCAAGAAGCATAAACAAGAGAAACATACAGCGTAGGACTCTTTGATTGCCATTTGAAGTTCCTTGGAGTAGAATTTGGATTCGGTTGCGTATCTGGCAACATCAGTCATGGAGAATGAGAGGGCACTACAGAATTGCGACCTTCATTGCAGTACCATTTCTGGCCTCATTACTACATATGGCTCCTTTAAGAGTGTTTTGAGATAAGAGCTGTCTCTCTGGAACTGTTGCTTTAAGTTTGGACCAACATTTTTTTGTTGCAAGCATCCCCCTGGCTGAAATTATATTGATAAACCCAAGCTTTTTGTTGCAGACGATTTAAAAAAATTGTTTTTAATACTCCTTTTCTCTTCTTGCTCCGGCATATAGTCTGCCCCCAGGAGATTCCAGCTTCCGCCCTAGCCCTTATTTAATTACGCACACAATGCACAACATGACTGATGCTCATTCAACCCAAAGTGAGAAACTTGTTCCAAAGAAAAGAATAGTGTTGCTAGTGGTCTGGTTTTGCGGCAATAGTCTTGGAAAAAATGACTGCACGCCGCAGTTTGTTTAAAAAAGGCAGCAGTACAACAAACTTTTTTCAGCATCTGAAATAGAAGCATCAAACGGAGTTGGGGAAATGCAACTCATTACAAAGCAAAAAAGAAAATAGAAACAAACAGACTCTTGTTTAAAAGCAGCTTACTGTGGTGGAATAATTTACAGAAGGTACCATGTATGATAAGAAAGAAGCACAGTAGAAAACAATCACTGAAGCGGTCTCTCTGCACATCGATAAAGACGTGGTGCCCTAACAGCCAGCATTTATCCACTTACTAAACTATAGAGACCTCTCAATACTACATTCTTAATTACAGAAATATTTTATCCAAGACAAATGTTGGAGTTTATTTGCATGAAACGATATGCAACATATTTTTTACTAAAGTATTTAATTCACGACAGAAGCACCAATTAAGTGTATTTAATTATTTTAAATGGGAGATGTTCATTTGAGATAAGTGTTTTGAGTCAAGAGCGCCCTCAAGGAGCCAATTAAGCTTGCACGTTGAAGTACTACAGTATTTTAATAGATAAAAATATATAAATAAATATTTTCAAAAAACTCAATGAAATAAAAACACATTCAAAAAAGCAGAAATTAATGCATCTCAGCACACAGACAGTGTCTGTTAAATTACCTGAATTGGAGCCAAAGTTCTTTTGACTGGAGCGGAGGGACTCAAGCAGATTGAGAAAGGTGACACAGTCGTACTGAGTGAGGTAGAGCAACAGTACCCGGAGTACTTTCAGGTCCTGAACCAGTGCCTTGGTCTTTGATCCCAGCTGGTGCCACAAGGGGTCCAAGTAATGGCGAATGGTCTGCATCATGACATGGTGTGAAAATAAGTTTGTCACACAAATATATACTTACATTGACAGATTAAAACATGACTGCAGCTACCTTATCAAAAGCATTGCTAAGCGTGTTCTCCACGGAGAGATCCTCAGCCTCCAAGGTGGGGTTGTAGCGTTTTAGCTCCTTCAGACAAGCACTCATGATGTCCAGGATAGAGCTCTGGATAGCCCTCATAGCCGGTGTCAGCGACACATGGAGCTCCACCACATCGGGCTTGTGTCTGTCTAGTGCTGTGTTTACTGAAGCTTGAAACCTGTTCAATGTGGAAGAAAGAAAAAGATGAACACAGGGGAGTGATACATTTGACCTGTTGAAAGCCTAGTGTTTGTATTAGTAATGCTTCTTTAGGTTACAATGACAATGTTTTCCATCAAGAGTTAATACTTCGTACTTTGACGGTTCTTGAGCGCACCACAGTATCAGTGAAGTTTGTATGTAACTTTATCTCTATTACCAATAGACAATCACATCTTAATAAATACACCCAGATAGGAGTCAAGCAGCTATCCATGCATCCATTTTCTACCGCTTATCCCATTTGGGGTTGCAGCCTATCTCAGCTATAATCGGGCGGAGGGCAAGGTACACCTTGGACAAGTCACCACTTCATCGCAGGGCCAAAGTAGACAGACAGACAACATTCACACTCACATTCACACACTGGGGCCAATTTAGTGATGCCGATCAACCTATCCCCAGGTGCATGTCTTTGGAGGTGGGAGAAACCCACACAGTCACAGGGAGAACATGCAAACTCCACACAGAAAGATCCCGAGCACAGGATCGAAGCAAGGATCAAGCAGCCATGTTTTGTTTTTGTTTATTTTTACTTTAAAACACTTTCCCTTGTAAGAGCTTCAACGTTGACCTCACAAAAAAATGCTTCCGGGTCTTGGTCATAGGTATTAAAAATCACTTTTGCCACCATAAAACGAAGAATGTTTAAAGAAACAATTTACCATTGATGATTGTCACAAATGTGCATAAGTTATTTTGTAGAATTCAAAAACAATAACACTTGTACCGGTAGATACATTTACATGAAATTGATACTTATTTTGGCAATAACATATTTTTATATTTTTTATATGATGGCATGTGACAGGATAATGGCAACACTAAATTGGCCATAGTGTGTGAATGTGAGTGTGAAAGTTGTCTGTCTATCTGTGATGGCCCTGCGATGAGGTAGCGACTTGTCCAGGGTGTACACACCCTTCCGTCTGAATGCAGCTGAGATAGGCTCCAGCACCCCCCTCGAAAAGCGGTATAAAATGGATGGATGAATATTTAAACACAGACTTTGTAATCAAACACTTATACAACTAAATTGTCCGCATAATTTAATGTCAAAAAGTTTCATTTCTAAAATAACGCAAAAAATTCAGTGTCCAAAGAAATCTTTAGTAATAAAAATACAAAATACCGTCCATAAAGTGCTGTATCTCGTTTTATACTGTTTTTGTATTCTTTATTATTTCTTGTAATCTTTTAACTGCATATGCTTACTCCTTGAGAGATACATTTAATAACCACCACTTTTCATAAGAAAAAACAATAAAAAGAAAGCAAGTAAAAATACAGGCATGTCATTTAGTTAATCCAATTGTTGCTTTATGTATAATACAGAACAGATCTTGCGCAATTTCAAAAATGAAATCAAACTAAACTTGGCCTATTGGGGGAATGTACATACCTGGGCCAGAGGTAGAGCTTCTTGACAAAGAGGTTTCTCATCACACGCTCCACCTGGCAGAACCCAGAGGAAAAGGCAGTGGCTTTGTCAGTGAAGGCTTTAATGAAACCTGTCTTGTTCTTCTGTCGGAACAGCCGCAGGATGAATGCTTCCTGACACGACTCAATGATTTTGTGAGCGCGGTACACCAGGATGCCTTGACAGGAAGCAGGGAGAACGCAAAAGATATGTGCATTGGATTTTCATAGGTAAAGCTAAGAAATTGCTTCTGTCAGTTACTCTCTGCTGATAAGGGCAGAGACAGCTTTACGTAAACCTTTGCAATCTAAAAGTAGATCCAAAACTTTGCCTTTTCATAACAATGATTAAACTGACATTGTTAAAAAGTGACAACATATATGAAAAGGAGGAGGAAGAAGCAGAGCTATTCATTATTATCATCAGTTGTATAGCACTAGCTTTTTTAACCCAAAAATATAAGACCACCAATGGCTACAAGTAGGGCTGAGCGATATGGCCTTTTATTAATATCTCGATATTTTTAGGCCATGTCACGATACACGATATATATATATCTCGATATTTTGCTTTAGCCTTTAATTAACACTTGATGCATATAACTACACCAGTATGATGATTGTATGTGTCTACATTAAAATATTCTTGTTCATACTGCATTAATATTAGGGATGCACCGAAATGAAAATTTGTGGCCGAAGCCGAATAAAATTTAAACGCTTGGCCGAAGGCCGAATACCGAATAATGAATGCAGTTTTTCACAATTGTTTTAATATTGCATAAATAGCCTAGAATAAATATTTAGACGTTTTTCAAATAAAGTATTTTTTTATTGAATATTGAAATGTTTTTAATATTCTAGTAGCCTTTGCTGTTCAAAAAAAGCACAAAGTTTTTCATTTATATTAGGCCTTCAAACAAAACATGCATTCCAAAAAAAAATAAAGTGCATTAAAGTGGATGAACCCACAACAAATGAATTATTGTCCTTTTGGCAAAAGTCTGCTTTGTCACAGTAGATATGCTAATAATGTAAACAGAAGGCTCAAGTAAATCTCAATTAAGTGTGTGCTTGTAACCTCTTACGCTTATACAGGTAGCCTACACAACAGGCTAATAATGTAAACAGAAGGCTCAAGTAAATCTCAATTAAGTGTGTGCTTGTAACCTCTTACACTATACAGGTACACAACATATCCCAACGTCACTGCACGTTGGTTGATTGAGTCACCGCGTCAAAAAATTGCATCACACGCCACTATTCGGCCTTGTTTTTAACTCATTCCACCGAAGGCCGAATGTGGCTTTTTTTGCCATATTCGGCCGAATATATTCGGTTACCGATTAATCGGTGCATCCCTAATTAATATATGCTCATTTTAAACTTTCATGCAGAGAGGGAAATCACAACTAAGTCAATTTACCCAAACTGTATTTATTAAACAGTTTTTAAGCAATGGCACAAACATTCATGTATATTACAAAACAGAAAGTAAAACATTTTAAAACAAGCTATTAGTGCACTTTTGTGCACGATGTCACTAAGATGGCGTATCAAAACAACACTAAATTAAAGTGCACTTTTTTTACAGAACACCACTACAATAGTTTAAAACATATAAAGTGCATTTTTGTGCATGATGTCACACAAGATATTTAAATAGCTGTCAAATAAAAATGAGCAGCATAATAGTAAATCAAATAGTGTATTTCCTTCGCTATGTGGTAGGTTACTGCGGATGTTATCTCCGTCTGTTGTTGACTTTTTTTTCATACGGCGTTCAGTGTTTCCCCCAGAAAATGTATTAGTTAATGTGGTGACTCTCCAGGGGGAGGGGCCCGGGGAAGGAGTTGAGTGGGCGGGTGTAAGCATCGGTGTAACTTGGCCTGTCGCCACCACGTCTCCACCTCGTCGCTGCCACCACAGCCTGGGGGGCAATAGACTACACGCTTTGGTGAAGTAGGGCGGCTTTGTCACGTGATGAAGCCTACGACTTTTGGTTGTGTTTTCCGCTCCATTTACTGAATGGTGATATACAATATATATCTTGGTTGTATTTTCCGTAAAGTAAAAACAAAAGTCAGTTACCTGAAATACTAAGTACATCATTATTTTGACTTAGTAATTTACTAAGTCAACATAATGACAAAATAATGACATAATAAGTTAAAATAATGACTTACAAAGTCAAATGAATGACTTCCTTTAAGTAAGAGTATGCAATAAGCGTTTGAAAAAAAAAAAAGAGTTAAAAGTGAGGCCACATGCTGACATATGCTCAACTCATGCTTAATTACAGCATTTGGGAAGCCTGTAGTTGATTTTTATTATGCAAATGTTCTATTTTTATCAACAAGTGATGGCAGGGCCAATTAAGCTTGCACGTTGCACTAGGCTGCTACATTACTAATGATTAATGTAACTATAGCTGAAAAAAATAGTACAATAGCAGTAGGAGAGACCTTTCTTCCCTATATATCGCAGGTTTGTCTCTGTGCGATATAGAAAATGACTATATCGTAATATTCGAGTATACGTTTTCACGCAGTTGTTTTTAGCTCAAGGCATTACACTACAGGCTCTTCCCACTCCTTCTTGAGTGTCCTTCTCACAGGCAGCAATCAATCAATCAATCAATGTTTACTTATATAGCCCTAAATCACTAGTGTAAGCGCACAAACTTACACACGTCACATACTGTCACGTCATACGTCACATACGTATACACCCTCACGGAGCAGAGAGGTAGCAGCGTTGCTAACGTTAGCTGTGATGCTAGCGGAGTTTTGCGGGTGGTAATACGAGAGAAAGAAGGTGCGAATCTGGTAACAAATGAAAGAATAATTCATTCCCAATAAAAAAAGCACAGGGTTCATCGTCTGGCGGTGGTTCGGCTTCAAGCGGGAAAATGTCGATAAGATAATTTTAATTTGTGTGGGGCACAAGCGTTGCTACCAAAAGTAGCATTCAGCTAATATGTAGCATCATTTGAAAAGTCAACTGCTAATAACTGTTTAATAAATACAGTTTTGGTTAATTGACTTAGTTGTGATTTCCTTCTCTGCATGAAAGTTTAAAATGAGCATACCGTATTTCCTTGAACTGCCGCAAGGCATATAGTATGCGCCTGCCTTGAATTACTGCCGGGTCAAACTCGCTTCGCAAAATAATTAGCGCATGCTTAGTATTACCGCCTGGTCAAACTCGTGACGTCACGAGTGACACTTCCCCTGTCATCATTTTCAAAATGGAGGAGGCTGATTTCAATACCAGTAATTTGAAATCGCATAAAGGGAAGAAGATTAAGAGCTATTCAGTAGGATTTCTGGTCCAAGCTTACATCACACTCAAATTTTTACTGCATGCCTTTGGTAAGTGCCGGAGTGAGAATAGGTTTTAAAATAATTAGCACATGCTTACAAAGGCTTACAACAGTTATTATTATTATTTTACCGCATGCCTTTGGTAAGCGCAGGAGTAAGAAGAGGATTTAAATTAATTAGTGCCCCGGCGTTAATTCAAGGAAATACGGTATATTAGTGCAGTATGAAGAAGAAAGTTTCAATGTAGACGCATAGAATCACCATACTGCTGTGATTATATGCATCAAGTGTTCATTCAAGGCTAAGGCAAAATACCGCGATATATATCGTATATTGCGATTTGGCCTAAAAATACCGAGATATTAAAAAAAAGGCCATACCACCCAGCTCTAATTCGAACATCACACAACTGCGCAAATTGTCTTCGGCATATTCAAAAATATACACGACAAGGAAAAAACACAAATTCAGAAATATATAACAAACTGACGAAGTTTACCAGAAAAAGAATGGAGTCGCAGCCTTTGTTTATCCCTCCCGAACTTTGACCTCAACAAATTGGACATGCGCAGTAGCCAACTTCGAACTGATCCATCGTTGTGTTTTGTTTTGTCTTGTAGAATTGGATTTAATTTGGAGCGATCTGCCCATCTCTACTTGCTGAAGTTGTAAGCATTTCACCTATCTCGCGCACTTTGCAAATTTGGACGCGATATAACAGCAAAACAGTCTCCCAACACTGCGTAGATGCCATCAAGGCCTATTTATCCAAGCGTGACGGTTGGGAAACGAAGGTGTTTGGCGAGGGAAGTGTGGATTTAGGCCGGGTGGCCTATTTCAAGTTCCAGGTAACCCTACATTATTATATTTTATAAATAGTAAACCAAGTTGTGGTAGTGGTTTAGTCAGTAGTTCTGTCGTGGATGTACACTGTATAGTGATAAATCCAATAAACATTTGATTTGATTTGACATTAAAGGCCTACTGAAACCCACTACTACCCACCACGCAGTCTGATAGTTTATATATCAATGATGAAATATTATCATTGCAACACATGCCAATACAGCCTTTTTAGTTTACTAAATTGCAATTTTAAATTTCCCGGGAGTTTTTTCTTGAAAATGTCGCGTAATGATGATGTGTACGCGTGATGTCACGGGCTGTTAGGAAATATGAGCGCTGCGCACACACACAGCTAAAAGTTGTCTGCTTTAACCGCATAATTACACAGTATTTTGGATATCTGTGTTGCTGAATCCTTTGCAATTTGTTCAATTAATATTGGAGAAGTCAACGTAGAGAGATGGAGTTGGGAAGCTTTAGCCTCTAGCCACACAAACACACGGTGATTCCTTGTTTAAAATTCACGGAGGTGAAACTTTACTATGGATCACAGCGAACATGGATCTCAACCAGCAGGTTTCGGTGCGAAAATTGTGTTAAAAAGTCGCTTCTTACCGGAGATCAGCTGAGCTTGTTCCGCCCATAAAGCTGCCGTCGACTTCCCTGAGACACTGCGCGTCAACACACCCGTGGACACACATATCCGACTATCAGGTACAGTTAAACTCACTAAAACACTAGCGACACAATAGAAAGATAAGGGATTTCCCAGAAATATTATACTAAATGTGTCTAAAAACATCTGAATCCGTCCCAATGCAATCGTGTTTTTTTTTTAACTTGTTTTTAGTTTTTTTTTAGTCTATTGCTATCAATATTCTCAAACACGAATCTTTCATCCTCGCTCAAATTGATGGGGAAATTGTCGCTTTCTCGGTCCGAATAGCTCTTGATGCTGGAGGCTTACATTATAAACAATGTGAGGATGTGAGGAGCCCTCACACTGGTGGCGTCATCGTCTGTTACTTCCGGTAAAGGCAGGGCTTTTCTATAAGCCCACCAAAAGTTGCAAACTTTATCATCGATGTTCTCTACTAAATCCTTTCAGCCAAAATATGGCAATATCGCGAAATGATCAAGTATGACACATAGAATGGACCTGCTATCCCCATTTAAATAAGAAAATCTCATTTCAGGTCATATCGCCCAGCCCTTATTCGAACATCCGACAACTGCGCAAATCGTTTTCGACATATTCAAAAATATACACGACGCGGAATAAACACAAATTCAGAAATATATAACAAACTGACGAAGTTTAACAGAAAAAGAATGGAGTCGCTGCCTTTGTTTATCCCTCCCGAACTTTGACCTCGACAAATTGGACATGCGCAGTAGCCAACTTCGAACTGATCCATCGTTGTGTTTTATTTTGTCTTGTAGCATTGGATTTTATTTGGAGCAATCTGCCCATCTCTACTTGCGGTTGTTGTAAGCATTTCACCAATCTCGCGCACTTTGCAACTTTGGACGCGATCTAACTGCAAAACAGTCTCCCAACACTGCGTAGATGCCATCAAGGCCTATTTATCCAAGCGTGAGAGTTGGGAAACGAAGGTGTTTGGCGAGGGAAGTCTCCCGTCCAAAGGCGAAACCTAGTAACTCACTTTTAGCTGATTTTGAGAAAACTAAGGAAATTCAATCTCTCTTGATGCTGTCTTACAAAGATTTACAAAGTCATCAAACGTATAGATGTTTTCTTGAGCTTTCATTTTCTTGCCGATTGAGCCATGGATTGAATCTGCTCTCATGAACGTGTGCCCTTTCTCCAGATATTTTATCACAATCTCGGGTGGGCCCCATTCTGCGTTTGCACATTGGGCAAGAGCCGTGTACAGCGTCCAGTTTTTATTTTGACCTCCAGAGTTATCTGCCCAAAAGAGTATGCAAGGGGAAGAATCAAGAACAACACATTTAATGAAGGTGCTTGCAACGTCCTGGGCCAATCTTCCAAATATCCCCTCGTGCCATAATATCACATAATCAGGTTGACCGTCGGCCCCCATTTGTGCAAATGTCTCATTAAAGACAATAAGGCGACTGACAGAGAAGCTCCGATTGGTCCCTTGAGATACTAGGTTTTTCTGTTGTATCTCCTGCGGTTATGTGGTAGTTGCTAGGTCCTGCCATGCGTGTAACAGCTTACTTACGGAACAAATTACAATATCGCATACACTAATGTAAAGCATATCACCCATGAACTCCAAAATTATTATCAGCTCAGTTTTGACCAAAATTGAGTTACTGGGTTTTGCCTTTGGACGGGAGAAGTGTGGATTCAGGCCGGGTGGCCTATTCCAGGTAACCCTACATTATTATTTTTTATAAATAGTAAACCAAGTTGTGGTAGTAGTTTAGTTAGTAGTTTAGTCGTGGACGTACACTGTATAGTGATGAATCCAAAAAACATTTGATTTGACATTCAATTTGCAAAATGCGCCCGTTCATATTGTGCTTACAACACTGTGATGCATACACGCTTACCTGATATAAGATGAGCAGGGATGCGGTCTGTCAGGAAGTCCACCACCAGGATTCTGCTGGTGACAAAGAGCACTCCTCCATCAGTGTACACGCTGTACCGCTCGGTGCCTTGGACCTCGCTGGTCACCGTCCTGGGCAAATGCGTGACCCCTTCGACTCGCAGCTGCTCCGTGAAATACTCCTGATAGAGAAAAGACAGGCGAGTTGACGCAAAGATGCGTTAAAGTGTTGGGCAATGTGCGTGTGGCCGACCTGCTCGGGTGTGGTTGTGTTGAGCAGCAGCACCAGGCTGCCCTGCTCCGCGTACACCCGCAGGAACTGCAGCAGGATGCGGTCTATTCCCATTCCTTCCGCCACCACCAGCAGCCCGTCGCTGTCCAACAAACTTAGGAACATTTCGGTCTCGAATTCCAGCGAAGGACCAGCCATTGTGGAGCCAGAGACAAGAACTGTCCTACTATGCAGGGACGTCAGCTAAACGCAGTAAAGAACATTGCTAAGACTACTCTGGCTGCCAACATGGCGCCTGTTTCAATGTTTGGACGCGGCACTTCTGGTCACGTGACGCGACCACATCAACGAAGATGTATTGAGATTGAAAATACATAAGCACGCCATCTAGTGGTACAACATATTTAAGCAGAACCTTTACTTTTAATATGATGCACAATGACAAATACCTTATAATGATTTATAAAGCAAGTAAAGATTTACTTCCAACAGGGTTACAGAGAAGATTTTTACAAAGAGAAGGGAATTATAATTCAAGAGGAGAACTACTTTTTAAGATCCAATATTGTAGAACAACGCAGAAACGAATGAGTATAACAATAGCAGGGGTTAAAATATGGAACTGTTTAAAGGATGAAATAAAACACAGCAGCAACATAAACCAGTTTAAAAAGCTTTTTAAATCATTTATCATTAGTAAATATAAGAAAGAAGAGCAAACATTGTTTTAGAAAGACAATAATATATATGTATATAAATACAATTTATGATTTCATAATTATACATATAGGTTATATTAAAATGTATATATTACCACTTTATATGGAATTTAAATAAATTGTGTATATATAATATATATATATATATATATATATATATATATATATATATATATATATATATATATATATATATATATATATATATATAAAAGGGTGGAGTGCCATCTCCGGGTTGGGGAGGAGACCCTGCCCCAAGTGGAGGAGTTCAAGTACCTAGGAGTCTTGTTCCCGAGTGAGGGAAGAGTGGATCGTGAGATCGACAGGCGGATCGGTGCGGCGTCTTCAGTAATGCGGACGTTGTACCGATCCGTTGTGGTGAAGAAGGAGCTGAGCCGGAAGGCAAAGCTCTCAATTTACCGGTCGATCTACGTTCCCATCCTCACCTATGGTCATGAGCTTTGGGTCATGACCGAAAGGATAAGATCACGGGTACAAGCGGCCGAAATGAGTTTCCTCCGCCGTGTGGCGGGGCTCTCCCTTAGAGATAGGGTGAGAAGCTCTGCCATCCGGGAGGAACTCAAAGTAAAGCCGCTGCTCCTTCACATCGAGAGGAGCCAGATGAGGTGGTTCGGGCATCTGGTCAGGATGCCACCCGAACGCCTCCCTAGGGAGGTGTTTAGGGCACGTCCAACCGGTAGGAGGCCACGGGGAAGACCCAGGACACGTTGGGAAGACTATGTCTCCCGGCTGGCCTGGGAACGCCTCGGGATCCCCCGGGAAGAGCTAGACGAAGTGGCTGGGGAGAGGGAAGTCTGGGTTTCCCTGCTTAGGCTGTTGCCCCCGCGACCCGACCTCGGATAAGCGGAAGATGATGGATGATGGATATATATATATATATATATATATAAGTGTACAAATGTATATGTTTGATTTAAATGTTAAACTGTGTATATGAGACGTGTGCTACATATATGTTGCTTATATATTGTTTAAAAAAAAAGTAATATAAGTGAAGCATGTTTTAGATTTTATATATTTTGAATCTTGTTCTTGTTGTGATGGGGTAGGTTTATATAAGCGTTGCTTCAACCTACACCTTTTCGGCTCAATCATTGCTCAAATGAGTGTTTTTTTTTTTTCTTTTCTTGTTGTTGTTCTTTGTTTTATGTGAAGATTGCCGAAATAAAATGCATTGATTGATATGATCTTATAATAAGTATAATTACATATTTTTATGATTTTACACTTTTTGAAATAAATAATACTGTTTAAAAAATTTGTTTGTTATGTAATGCGATTGAAAATATATAAGCACGCCATCTAGTGGTATAACATATTTAAGCAGAACCCTTACTTTTAAAGGCCTACTGAAACCCACTAATACCGACCACGCAGTCTGATAGTTTATTTGTCATTGATGAAATATTAACATTGCAACACATGCCAATACAGTCGGTTTAGTTTACTAAAATACAATTTTAAATTTAACGCAGAGTTTCTTGTTAAAAATATCGCGAAATGATGACGCGTGATGTCCGGGTTGCAGGGGACATATTAGCGCAGCACCATTTGCGGCCAAAAGTCGTCTCTTTTCATCGCGCAATTAAACAGTATTCTGGACATCTGTGTTGCTGAATCTTTTGCATTTTCAATTAATAATGGAGAAGTCAAAGTACAAAGATGGAGGTGGGAAGCTTTAGCCTTTAGCCACACGAACACACGGTGTTTCCTTGTTTAAAATTCCCGGAGGTGAAGCTTTACTATGGATCAGAGCGTTCAAGCAAACATGGTTCTCAACCACTTGTCACCCGGTAAGTTTCGGTGAGAAAATTGTGGTAAAAAGTCGCCTCTTACCGGAGATCAGCTGAGCTTGCGCCGTCCATGCAGCTGCCGTCGACTTCCCTCAGAGACCTACGTCAAGACACCCGTGGACACACACCTCCAACTATCAGGTACTATTTAATCTCACTAAAACACTAGCAACACAATAGAAAGATAAGGGATTTCCCAGAATTATCCTAATATATGTATCTAAAAACATCTGAATCAGTCCCGATGTAATCGCCTTTTTTTTTTAACTTAATTTTTTATTTTTTCTAGTCCTTCGCTATCAATATCATCATCCACAAATCTTTCATCCTCGCTTAAATTAATGGGGAAATTGTCGTTTTCTCGGTCCGAATAGCTCTTGCTGCTGGAGGCTCCCATTATAAACAATGTGAGGACATGAGGAGGCCTCACCCTTGTGACGTCATCGTCTGCGACTTCCGGTAAAGGCAAGGCTTTTTTATTAGCGACCAAAAATTGCGAACTTTATCGTCGATGTTCTCTGTTAAATCCTTTCAGCAAAAATATGGCAATATCGCGAAATGTTCAAGTATGACACATAGAATGGACCTGCTATCCCCGTTTAAATAAGAAAATCTCATTTCAGTAGGCCTTTAATATGATGCACAATGACAAATAATTTATATCAGGGGTCTCAAACTCAATTTACCTGGGGGCCACTGGATGCAGAGTCTGGGTGAGACTGGGCCGCAAAAAAAGATTCCTTAAAAAAAATGTTTGCATACTCCTCAGCATGTCTAGTTGTATAATGACGTTTCAAATTGTATCCCTTGTGCACCGTAACTTTCTCTGTGCAAATAAGACACGTCGGGGTGCCCCTGTGCTCAACAAAGAAATATTGCATCTCCCACTTTTCCTGGAATTGTTTTTGCTCATCACTAACCTTTCTCTTCACTGCAGGGTTTGAAAAAGACATGTTTGGGGTTGTGGAATGTATTTTTATTTAGCCCACGCATGGAGAATAATGTTATTTCCGCAATGGGTGTCATTCCGTTTTTCCTCCCCACAGCAACACGGCGGTCGGCAGATAATAGCCAAGAAAGTACCAGGATGGCGAGCGCAAAAAAGTGACGGCTCCCGGAGTGTTATCCGGCGTCATATAGAAATATATGTAGTGTTCATCGTGTGAAGCAATGCAAATTAAACAAACAAAAAAAATAACACTTTGAATTGGTCCAGGTTATCAGGGACTGTTATTACTGACGGACAGGTGTAGCGGTGGGACTGCAGTCAGGCACGTAAGACAACCCTCATCTCCATGGCACTCATTTGCCGCTTTTCCACTAACGCAGGGGTAGGCAACCCAGAACGTTGAAAGAACAATTTTGGACCCAAATAACACAACGCTGTCAAGCGGCATTCATATAAAACTTGCAGGCTTTACTAACATTAAACTGTCATATTAAGGTGGGGGCCGCAAAATAACGTCTCGTGGGCCGCAATTGGCCAACAGGCCGCGTGTCTGAGCCCCGTGCTTTATATGATCTTATAATAAGTATAATTACATATTTTTATGATTTTACAGTTTTTGAAAAAAATAATACTGTTTAAAAAAGTTGATTGTTATGTAATGCGATTGAAAAAATATAAGCACGCTATCTGGTGGTGTGAAATATGTATTCAGAACCATCCATCCATCCATTTCCTACCGCTTGTCCCTTTTGGGGTCACGGGGGGTCGCTGGCGCCTATCTCAGCTGCATTTAAGGGGTAGGCGGCGTACACCCTGGACAAGTCGCCACCTCATCGCAGGGCCTTAAGCAGAACCTTTACTTTAATATGATGCACAATGACAAATACTTTATATGATCTTATGATAATTCCAACAACATATTCTTATGATTTTAAATGTTTTTAGATAAAAAATACTGTTTAAAAAAAGCTGATGTTATGTAATGCAATTGAAACAATGTAAGCACGCTATCTGGTGGTGTAAAATATTTAAGCAGAATCTTTACTTTAATATGATGCACAAAGACACATACTTTGTATGATCTGATAATAATTATAGCAGCATATTTTTATGATTTTAAATATTTAAAAAAAATACAGTTTAAAAAAGTTGATTGTTACGTAATGCAATTGAAAAAATGTAAGCACGCTGTCTGGTGGTGTGAAATATTTGAGCAGAACCTTTACTTTCATATGATTCACAATGAAAAATACTTTATATGTTTTTATGATCATTATAACAACATATTTTTATTATTTTAGATACTTTTGGATGAAAAATACTGTTTAAAACAGTTGATTGTTACATAATGCAATAGCAAAAATGTAAGCACGCTATCTAGTGGTACAGCATATTTAAACAGAACCTTTACTTTAATATGATGTACAATGACAAATACTTTTTATGATCTTATAATAATTATAAGAACATATTTTTATGATTTTGTATATTTTTAAATAAAAAATACTGTTTAAAAAAGTTGATTGTTACATAATGCAATTGAAAAAATGTAAGCACGCTTTCTGGTGGTGTAAAATATTCAAGCAAAAACTTTACTTTAATACGATGCACAATGACACATTATTTGTCCATCCATACATCCATTTTCTACCGCTTATTCCCTTTGGGGCCGTGGGGGGCGCTGGTGCCTATCCCAGCTACAATCGGGCAGAAGGTGGCGTACACCCTGGGCAAGTCGCCACCTCATCGCAGGGCCAACACAGATAGACGGACAACATTCACACTCACATTCACACACTAGGGCCAATTTAGTGTTGCTAATCAACCTATCCCCAGGTGCATGTCTTTGGAGGTGGGAGGAAGGCAGAGTACCCGGAGGGAACCCACGCAGTCAGGGGGAGGACATGCAAACTCCAGACAGAAAGATCCCGAGCCCGGGATTGAACCCAGGACTACTCAGGACCTTCGTATTGTGAGGCAGACGCACTAACTTATGATCTGATAATAATTTTAACAACATATTTTTATGATTTTGAATATAAGCATGTTGTCTGGTGGTGTAAAATATTTAAGCAGAACATTTATTCTAATATGATGCACAATGACAAATACTTTATATGATCTTATAATAATTATAAGCAAATATTTTTATGATTTTAAATATTTAAAAAGAAATACTGTATAAAAAATTTGATTGTTACATAATGCGATTGAAAAAAATATAAGCACTATCTGGTGTTGGAAAATATTTAAGCAGAACCTTTACTTTAATATGATGCACAATGACAAATACTTTACATGATCTTATAATAATTACAACAACATATTTTTATGACGTTAAAAATGTTTATATATCAAAAATACTGTGTGAAAAAGTTGATTGATACGTAATGAGATAAAAAAAATGCAAGCGGGCTATCTGGTGGTATAATATATTTAAAAAGAACCTTTACTTTAATATGATGCACAATGACAAATACTTTATATGATCTTATAATAATCAAAACAACATATTTTTATGATTTTAAATGTTTTTAGATCAAAAATACTGTTTAAAAAAGTTGATTGATACGTAATGCGATTGAAAAAATTTAAGCACGCTATCTGGTGGTGTAAAATATTTAAGCAGAAACTTTACTTTAATATGGTGCACAATGAGAAATACTTTATATGATCTTATAATAATTAAAACAACATATTTTTATGATTTTAAATGTTTTTAGATAAAAAATACGTATCAATCAATAAGTTGATTGATACCTAATGCGATTGAAAAAAAGTAAGCACGCTATCTGGTGGTGTAAAATATTTAAGCAGAACCTTTACTTTATTTTGGTACACAATAACATATACTTTATATGATCTTATGATAACTATAACATCATATTTTTATGATTTTAATAATTTTTACATAAAAATAATGTTTAAAAAAGTTGATTGTTATGTAATGCGATTGAAAAAATGCGGTGGTTTAAAAAAAAAAATAAAAAAAATTATATACATATATACATATATATATATATATATATATATATATATATATATATATATATATATATTTAAACTACTTTCACCAATATCATGCAAAATGACAAATACTGTTGTATATCTTTTAAAAACTGTATATTGTATTGTCAGATAAAAAAATGGGAAAATCTCCCCCCAAAAAATGTGTGCATTCTTAGCTTTTTGCACAGCATTTTGTGTCAAAATATTTTCGGGGTCTGTTCGCGCTTAGAAGTGAACACTTGGTCTCATGTGTGAACATCACTAAAATGACAGAAAACAAGTCAGCTAAAATACATAAAACAAAATAGAACAGGCACCAAAAACACTCAAGTGCTATACCTGTGTTTGTATGTGTAGTTGATTTCTCTTAATATTTATTCTAGGAGTTTTTAGTGAAGATCAAAAATACTGTTTAAAAAAAGTTCTATTTTGGTTTCATCTGACCACATGACATTCTCCCAATCCTCTGCTGTATCATTGGGTTGTACTTGTATAGCGCTTTTCTACCTTCAAGGTACTCAAAGCACTTTGACACTACTTCCACATTTACCCATTCACACACACATTCACACACTGATGGAGGGAGCTGCCATGCAAGGCGCTAACCAGCACCCATCGGGAGCAAGGGTGAAGTGTCTTGCTCAGGACACAACGGACGTGACGAGGTTGGTACTAGGTGGGAATTGAACCAGGGACCCTCGGGTTGCGCACAGCCACTCTCCACTGCGCCACACCGTCATCCTTGTATCCATTTTGGTATAAACTCAACTCACCGTGTTTGGAGGAAGAAGAATACTGAGTTGCATCCCAAGAACACCATACCCACTGTGAAGCATGGGGATGGAAACATCATGCTTTGGGGCTGTTTTTCTGCTAAGAGGAAAGGACAATTGATCCGTTTTAAGGAAAGAATGAATGGGGCCCTGTATCCAGAGATTTTGAGCCAAAACCTCCTTCCATCAGTGAGCGCTTTGAATGGTTGACCAAATACTTATTTTCCATCATAATTTACAAATAAATTATTTAAAATTCCTACAATGTGAATTCCTGGATTTTTTTTCACATTCTGTCTCTCACAGTTGAAGTGTACCTATGATGAACATTACAGACCTCTGTCATTTTTTAAGTGGGAGAACTTGCACAATCTGTGGCTGACTAAATACTTTTATATATATATATATATATATATATATATATATATATATATATATATATATATATATATATATAAACACTAAATTGGCCCTAGTGTGTGAATGTGAGTGTGAATGTTGTCTGTCTTTCTGTGTTGGCCCTGGGATGAGGTGGCGACTTGTCCAGGGTGTACCCCACCTTCCGCCCGATTGTAGCTGAGATAGGCGCCAGCGCCCCCCGCGACCCCGAAAGGGAATAAGCGGTAGAAAATGGATGGATGGATATATACACACACACATATATGAATACATACACACATATATATAAATATACTGCATGTATATATATACATACAGTATATATATATATATATATACATATACACACACACACACATATATATAAATATACTGCATGTATATATATACATACAGTATATATATATACATATACACACACACATATATATAAATATACTGCATGTATATATATATATATACATATACATGCAGTATATTTATATATATGTGTGTATGTATTCATATATGTGTGTGTGTATATATCCATCCATCCATTATATATAAATATACTGCATGTATATATATATATATATATATATATATATATATATATATACATGCAGTATATTTATATATATGTGTGTATGTATTCATATATGTGTGTGTGTATATGTGTATATATATATGCAGTATATTTATATATATGTGTGTGTGTATATGTATATATATATTCTGTATATACTGTATGTATATATATACATGCAGTATACTTATATATATGTGTGTATGTATTCATATATATGTGTGTGTATATGTATATATGTATATATATATATATATATATATATATATATATATATATATATATATATATATATGTAATGCGGACGTTGCACCGGTCCGTTGTGGTGAAGAAGGAGCTGAGCCGGAAGGCAAAGCTCTCAATTTACCGGTCGATCTACGTTCCCATCCTCACCTATGGTCATGAGCTTTGGGTCATGACCGAATGGATAAGATCACGGGTACAAGCGGCCGAAATGAGTTTCCTCCGCCGTGTGGCGGGGCTCTCCCTTAGAGATAGGGTGAGAAGCTCTGCCATCCGGGAGGAACTCAAAGTAAAGCCGCTGCTCCTTCACATCGAGAGGAGCCAGATGAGGTGGTTCGGGCATCTGGTCAGGATGCCACCCGAACGCTTCCCTAGGGAGGTGTTTAGGGCACGTCCAACCGGTAGGAGGCCACGGAGAGGACCCAGGACACGTTGGGAAGACTATGTCTCCCGGCTGGCCTGGGAACGCCTCGGGATCCCCCGGGAAGAGCTAGACGAAGTGGCTGGGGAGAGGGAAGTCTGGGTTTCCCTGCTTAGGCTGTTGCCCCCGCGACCCGACCTCGGATAAGCGGAAGATGATGGATGGATGGATGGATATATATATATATATATAGTATATATATGTATGTATTCATATATATATGTGTGTGTATATATATATATATATATCCATCCATTTTCTACCGCTTATTCCCTTTTCGGGTCACGGGGGGCGCTGGCGCCTATCTCAGCTACAATCGGGCGGAAGGCAGGGTACACCCTGGACAAGTCGCCACCTCATCGCAGGGCCAACACAGATAGACACACAACATTCACACTCACATTCACACACACTAGGGCCAATTTAGTGTTGCCAATCAACCTATCCCCAGGTGCATGTCTTTGGAAGTGGGAGGAATATATATATATATATATATATATATATATATATATATATATATATATGTGTGTGTGTTTAAAGTTTTTAGTATAGTGGTAACACTGTCATTATCGTACAGCAATTTGTTTTTTTATTGGCCTTTGGCATATTCTAAATCTATCATGATATTGTTAGATTAATTCATTAAAAGTTAAAAGGTGGATGTATCACATAAATCAGGGGGATAAATGTGTTGACATTTTTTTAATAGTTTTCCACAAAATTCCAGAATAGAGGCTCAACAGTGATTAAAAAATAATAATGGTAAGCTCATTATTTATACAGCAGCACCTTCTGTTTTAATTGCATTGGTCATCTTTACAGATGCCATGCGTACTCTGCTTGTACACTTAGAGGTGTCCATTAATAAATATGATATTGTGTGTGTTTCTCTTACAAATAATTGTGCAGATTCTTACAAATAATTCATAAAAAAAGGAACAATGAAAGTATTCTTTTAAGGCACACTCATTAATGGCACATATTATGGAGAAAACAGGAGATATGTTAAACCAGCAATCTTTCTCTTGCTTGTCCATCACTACAATCAAACATGGCAGTACAAAAAAGAAGAAATCATGCACATAAAAAAAGAAAGCAGATTAAATTCATGCACTTTCCACATCAAGCCTACAGGGAGCAGCGGAGCACTTTGATTTGCAAACATATGCACCCTACTAGTTCCTCCAGATTGATGTGTGATGCGTGGGAGTGTGTGTGTGTGTGTGTGTGTGCGCGTGCGTGTGTGTGTGTGTGTGTGTGTGTGTGTGTGTGTGTGTGTGTGTGTGTGTTCTCTGGACGATGATCAGCAGCAGTTTGATATCAGAGACAAAGAAGTAAGACGGCATCAGCAGACATAACAAGAAAGATGGGCAGTGATAAGGAAAGAAACATTTTTATTACAGTTTTATATTACATGAAAAGGTAGGAAATAGTCCATTAATGTACCCTGGAAGAATGGATAGTGTAGAGTTATTCTGTTTTTCTATAAACTCCACCAGGGATATCCAACTAAATTGTTTTGGGGGCCACATTTACAGAATGCTAAGGATCAGGGTGGACTTCTCCCTTCACTTTTATTCTTTTTTCCTGAATTCCGTAGAGCCACCCTCCTCTACAGTAGGCATTTAATTGTGTTTTTGATTTTTTATTTTAACAAAGTTACAGGAGCTATCTTTTGTTTTTGAGGGGGACATTCTGAAAAAAAAGGTAGTCAAAAATCATCTCCATGGCAACACTCGAGCTTTTAGGAAACAGCTGAAACATTTTTTTTTCATTTGTTGAATAGCCCAAATTATGAAAAAGAGGGGACCTAAAATAGAACCTTGAGGAACACTTGTATAACTAAATAAGTTGAACACATTAATACTGACTGCAATATTAAAGGCCTACTGAAATGAGATTTTCTTATTTAAACGGGGATAGCAGGTCCATTCTATGCATCATACTTGATCATATCGCGATATTGCCATATTTTTGCTGAAAGGATTTAGTAGAGAACATCCACGATAAAGTTTGCAACTTTTGGTGTTAAGAAAAAAACCCTTCCTCTACTGGAAATCGCAGACGATGACGTCACAAGTGTGGGGGCTCCTCACATATTCACATTGATTCTAATGGGAGCCTCCAACAAAAAGTGCTATTCGGACCGAGAAAACGACAATTTCTCCATTAATTTGAGCGAGGATGAAATTTTTGTGTTTGAGGATATTGATAGCGCGGACTAGAAAAAAAACGCGATTGCATTGGGACGGATTCTGATGTTTTTAAACACATTTACTCGGATAATTCTGCGAAATCCCTTATCTGCCTATTGTGTTGCTAGTGTTTTAGTGAGTTTAATAGTACCTGATAGTCGGAGGGGTTTGTCCACGGGTGTGTTGACACGCAGTGTCTCAGGGGAGTCGACGGCAGCTATGGACGGCACAAGCTCAGCTGATTTTCGGTAAGAAGCGACTCTTTAACCACAATTTTCTCACCGAAACCTGCTGGTTGACATGCCATTGTGATTCATGTTTGCTTGACCGCACTCTGATCCATAGTAAAGTTTCATCTCCAGGAATTTTAAACAAGGAATCACCTTGTGTTTGTGTGGCTAAAGGCTAAAGCTTCCCAACTCCATCTTTCTACTTTGTCTCCTCCTATATTAATTCACTGAATACAATTATTTTTTGGCCTGTAATTGTTACCACGGATATTCATTTAAATTTTACAAGGATTTATTATTTCACTTCTTTTACTTCAAAATCTCACCTTTTATTTAATGTCTTACTTGATTGTTTCCTGTAATTTTGTATCCTCACTTTTATATGTAAATTTGATCATTCACTCCAAGTAATATCTACTTAACTAATATATTGATTCTACAACCTGATAGCAGAAAGTAAAATATACTTGGGTAATAGCAGTAGACCTTGCCACCTTGTGGTCACTCAGTGCATGCGTCAGAGGATCGTTTGCGCTTTTCCTCTCAGACACGCCCAGGGGCACCAGGTGTTCACCGGAGGACAGAAGATGGCGAGGACAGTCATTTAACAAGAAAGTTCATGGATATGGAGCCACATGGGTAGGTTACATGCTTAATTAACGTTGTACGTCGCCTTTGCTAATCTGTTCAAGTCAGTGTTGAAATATGGAATACTTAACATTAGCATTAGCTAACCCGTTTAGCCTGCCAGCTAGCTAGCTAGGTAACAACTGCAAACTTGGTATTGTGGCACGCGGCTACTTTTTTGGATGTGTTTACGGTTGTAGAACAGGAGATTTGTATTTTCACTAAACCTGTAAGGCTTCATTTATGATATATATATATATATATATATATATATATATATATATATATATATATATATATATATATACAGCAATTTCTTTGCTCCGGAGTCCGACAGCATTAGCATGGATATCTCCTGCTGTTTATTTATTAAATTTTTTGGGCGGTAGTCCAGCAGCGGTGTCCTCTTCCCGCCACCTGAACAGCTTATACCACCACAAAGATGGGATATTCAGGTCCAGCCCTAGTAGACTCATGTTTATAATATATAATATGATCTGTGGCAAATATCAGTAATAACCAGAGGTGTGGACTCGAGTCACATGACTTGGACTCAAGTCAGACTCGAGTCCTGAATTTGATGGCTTTAGACTCGACTTGACAAAATGTAAAAAGACTTGCTAGTCGACTTTGACTTTAACATCAATGACTTGGGACTTGACTTGGACTTGAGCCTTTTGACTTGACATGACTTTCAACTTTCCCCAAAACCCAACAATTAAAAAGTTATTTAGGAGCGCTCCGTATCTTCCATTGTGTACGCGTGTTTGTCAACATGTGTGCGCTGACAGCCTGTGCACTACCTGTCAGAACAACAGCCAATCAAATTACATCCACGTTATTTTCGTCACACAGCATTCACCCAATCAAATTGCAGGAAAACCAAGCAGAACTGCTCTCAAACAACAGAAGAATAAGTGAGGAAAATTATGCCATAGAGTGTTCCGTTCGGGTATTAAAACTACGACTTGGTCAACAAAACAGGAATTGCCGTATGCAAATCATGCGGTTGGAAGATTACAGACGGAGACGCAACAACTTCCAACTTTGTTCGACATTTGAAGTTGCACAAAGAAGGGTACGTTTTGAATGTAAGCTAACGTTTATTGGCTGAGTAACGTAACTTTTATTTGTTGTGTAGTTAAATCAGTGAGGCTGTAAACTCACTGCTAACGTTATAACCATAGACATCTTATAAGTAGACGCAGCATCGAGCGCTACTGCCTGTTGCCGCTAACGTGACGAGCGGCCGCCATCTTGGAGTGGTGATCCGCTCCACTCAGGGCAATTCCTTTGGCAGGAGAAATGGACTGTCAGCACATTTAATTCATATTACCTCACTGAATACCACTGATACTCACGCGCTTTTTTGTCATACGTGTAACTATGATGAAGGACACATGTCTTGGCGTGTTCATAATTTGCTTAACAGTAATAGAATATTCTTATATGCTATAAGTGACTAGACAGACGTCTGAGATCAAAACTGGGAATATAATCCCAGAGAAGGGGGGGAAAAAACAGTCAGCTATTTTTAAGGTTAAGAAACAATATGATTAGGTTATATATACATGCGTATATCCTACATAAACAATGTATGAATACATTAGATATCTATATATCTTACGGACCTATAGACTAGTGGTTCTCAAATGGGGGTACTTGAAGGTATGCCAAGGGGTATATACATGATATATTTTTTAAATATTTTAAAAATAGCAACAATTCAAAATCCTTTATAAATATATTTACTGAATAATACTTCAACAAAAATGAATGTAAGTTCATAAACTGTGAAAAGAAATGCAACAATGCAATATTCAGTGTTGACAGCTAGATTTTTTGTAGACATGTTCCATAAATATTGATGTTAAAGATTTCTTTTTTGTGAAGAAATGTTTAGAATTAAGTTCATGAATCCAGTTGGATCTCTATTACAATCCCCAAAGAGGGCACTTTAAGTTGATTACTTTTATGTGTAGAAATCTTTATTTAAAATTGAATCACTTGTTTATTTTTCAACAAGTTTTTAGTTATTTTTACATCTTTTTTTTTCAAATAGTTTGAGAAAGACCCCTACAAATGAGCAATATTTTGCATTGTTATACAATTTAATAAATCAGAAACTGATGACATAGTGCTGTATTTTACTTCTTTATCTCTTTTTTCAACCAAAAATGCTTTGCTCTGATTAGGGGGTACTTGAATTAAAAAAATGTTCACAGGGGGTACATCACTGAAAAAAGGTTGAGAACCACTGTTACTTATACTTATACTCTGTTGCTGCAACAGCAGAGAGTTTATTCTGTCTTGACACTTTGTATTGATATTTTCTATTACATTCTTCCCTTAAATGATCATGTTTACAGTGATTGTTTTGTATGTATTTTTCATGTATGTTGCTTTGGATAAAAGTGTCTGCCAAATACTTAAACATATATATCCATCCATCCATCATAATCAGTGGCGGCTGGTGAATTTTGTTTTAGGTGGGCCTGAAAGTTTGTAAACCACATACCTGAAGGGGGGTCATCCTCCCCCAGAAGATTTCTTTGTGATTTTCACATACAAATATTGTAGTTCTTTGCTCCTGCTTAACTCTGTGGTAATATTATTTTCACGAAATACAACCAATAGTATGTTAATGTTAAATCTTACTTGTGAAAAGTAATCCCCCATTTCCTATTTTCAACAGTCCGCTCATTTGAGCAGGAAAACGCTGAATACCAGCCCAGCATCTTTGTTTTCTACCTGTCAACTGTCAGTTTAGGCTGCTTGCCGGCTCCTCATCACCACTTCAAGATGGCGGCCAAATTGCTTGTGTCACAGCAGCCAATTCTGCGTCTACTTATAAGATGTCTATGGTTATAACGTCATTGCAAACACGGCAATCTGTTGCGTCCACTGCAGTTCGCTACCTTATTCATACTTTTTGTCAAGTGATTTTTTTTTAAGCAGGCTTGAATGAGGTACCTACACATAACATTAAGTTAGTGAATGTATCACAAACAGTAACGTAACGTTAAACGGCGGTCAGCAGCACCGCATATTTTAGCCACCTACAAAAAGACAAACATAGTCAAATAAAGGTCAGTTAAAATGTATACTATATTAAGAAAATGTGTACATATTCCATAGAGCCCTGACATCTAAAAAGTACAGCACTGTTCATTGTTATTTTCATGTATTTGTTATGTTTTTTATGTGTACGCACACATAAACACATATATAGTGTGAGATGAGATCAATGAGATAAGGTAAGAACAGGATAGAAACTGCTGTGGAACTAGTTACAATGCAATATTCCATGGAAATACAATGTTAACACTTTTGTGCAAATAAGTACAGTTGCACTTGTTTTTTGAAACGTGTTTGTACTGTAAAGGAATGAGTTAAATGTTTAGAATAACTAGTTAATAGTGCTATTATGAAGTGCAGTGTAAGCACAGTTTTTTTTATAATAAATACATACAGCGTTTTAAAAGCATACACAATCTGTGTACATATATTATTCTGTGGTTAAAAAGACTTGAAATGACTCGAAACTCAAAATGCAGGACTTGGGACTTGACTTGAGACTTCCCAGTATTGACTTTGGACTTGACTCGGGACTTGCCTGTCTTGACTCGGGACTTGACTCGAGACTTGAGAGCAAAGACTTGAGACTTACTTGTGACTTGCAAAACAATGACTTGGTCCCACCTCTGCTAAAAAGGCCGTATTGGCATGTGTTGCAATGTTAATATTTCATCATTGATATATGAAGTATAAGACTGGGTGGTCGGTAGTAGTGGGTTTCAGTAGGCCTTTAAGTAAATGAGCTGCAGCAGCAACACCTTAGTTACATAAACCATTGTACAAAACATGGGGAGAACTAAAAGGGGTGCCTTGAGGAACAGCTTAGGTATGCAAGTCACAGGTTTGGAATACAGTGTTTGCTTGCCAGGTTAAAATGTAAATAAAAATGGTATTCAAATATGTTTAGAGTAGTTTGGGTTCCTCTATACAACAGGAACTCTAGTGTTTTAAGGAATGTACTGGAAAAATGTTTGTCTCCCAAATTTTGAACTGAACCTGGATGAGGGCTGCCAGTGGAATAGTCCCGGACTAGAGAGCGTTGCAAAGTGTGCATCAGGCACTACTGTAAATGACAGCAGAACAGCTTGAAATTGATGGCGGGCCAGAGGATATGATGTAATGAGATAAGCGTAGGGGGTCGAGAGGAGAAAGTGAGATGGGAAAACCGCTGAAGGCCGCTTGCAGCCCTCATTAGGCAAAGAGAGGCGGCGTGCTTTTTGTTATAACTGGGATGCTAAGCCACCGAGTCAACAGGACTGGAAGGGCAAGCTCTTCGCCTCAGGAAGGGAACGCACCTTCCTTCCCTCTTTGAAGACAGCGGAATATGCTTATTCCCTTCCTCATGTTGAGCTAGGTTTGACAACTTAGCTGAACTCAGTACAGAAACTTGAAAACTTGGAACTGGAAACCAGCTAAAATATGAACAGTGGGGGTGGACATCTGAATATTGATTGTATTGATACCAAGGATCAGGGGCCCCGTATAGAGGGGAGGTTTAGGCCCCTATTTGACAGAACTGACAGTATGGTATTTGGATCTTAGTAGATCTTTCACCATACCAGATTCAGTACTTTTAAAGGCACCCCGCAAATTATGTCGGTGTGCCACATTTAAAAACCTTTGTTGCTCATGGCGTCACGTCCGGTTGAAGACTCTATATCAGCTCAAACACTTGGCGAGTAAACACGCACTCAAACAGCACTTGGAGAGGACTCAGCCAGACTCCCTCCAGCTAATTGTGCAATTTTACATGCCAACAAAGCGAGTATGTCTGATGGAAGACGCTCAAATGTAGAGTAAGGCCCTACTTCTCCAATATGCGTTAGCTTGATGCCAAATTATATTGTATTTACTGATTAGCATTAGCGATTTTACATTCCGATTTTTCAACAACTATAGATTTGGTAATACAAACTACAACTAAGATGCATATTACAATCAAAAAGCTGGTGTGTAATAAGTACAATACTTACAATATACGCCCGTTGTAGCGCACAACAAAAGACTAGAGTGACCCATTCAGCTTCATGGCAAAGACTACTTCCTCACTAAAGCAACACTACAATGTTCTAATACCTGGGAATTGCAACTGCATGCAAAGTTTATTATGTAATATTTACAAATGAGACTCACAAATTTGAGAGGAAATCAAGATATGATAACTGGACAGCAGAGTTATCATAATCAGCTCAGTTTTAAATGTTACATCAAAAATAGATTTTATTAGGAAGCAATTAGCATGTATTATATTTTTTATTTTATACAATAATATTTATCGGTATCGGTATCGGTTCAAATGTGAAAGTTACCATCCCGACACCTGCGCTTGATTGCCAAACAGAAAACACAATTATGCAAAACCATTTTTTCTTTCTTATTGGTACCTGCTGTTGTGTATTTTCTCAGAAATTAAAAATCAAACCGCTGAAGTGTTGTGGTGATATTTATAAAACTCTCTTGCCCTCCTTCATGCTTTAGGGCAGGAGTGTTCACATTTTTTCTGCAGGCGAGCTACTTTTCCTTTTGTTGTGGGGCAGACTGGCTGGTACATGCATATGCATCCTGCACCATTGCCAATTCTTATACAAAGTAGCGTATGGATCTACCTAGGGTTGTACGGTATACAGGTACTAATGAAGTATTGCAGTACTAATGAATTAAAAACTATACTATACCGCTTCTGAAAAATACTTTTTTTTCTTTTTTTACGGACATGATGGCGTGCCGTCTTCACGTGGTGACATTGCTGGTAAAACAAGCAAGAGGCGCATGTTAGGCAACGCATACAGATGATATACTTACAAGCTGACCAACT